>NC_041224.1:60685634-60704580 GCF_002837175.3 Physeter macrocephalus
TGGCCTCTCCCGCTGCGGAGCACAAGCTCCGGACGCGCAGGCTCAGCGGCCATGGCTCACGGGCCCAGCCGCTCCGCGGCATGTGGGATCTTCCCAGACCGGGGCACGAACCCGTGTCCCCTGCATCGGCAGGCGGATTCTCAACCACTGCGCCACCAGGGAAGTCCTACAAAACTATCTTGTGAAGACAGGAGCGGCATAAGTGAACCAAATCATAACAGAAAATTAGTAGGTAAACATTAGCTTAGAGGCTAATAGCAACTGATAAACCAAGAAATAGCAGTTGAGCATAGCTTTTTAGTTGCGGTGAGTGGGGGCTACTCTTCGTTGTGGTGTGTGGGCTTCTCATTGCAGTGGCTTCTCTTGTTGCAGAGCACGAGCTCTAGGCATGCGGGCTTCAGTAGTTGTGGCTCACGAGCTCTAGAATGCAGGCTCAGTAGTTGTGGTGCACGGGTTTAGCTGCTCTGTGGCATGTGGGATCTTCCCAGACCAGGGCTTGAACCCGTGTCCCCTGCATTGGCAGGCGGATTCTTAACCACTGCGCCACCAGGGAAGCCCTGAGCATAGCTTCTGAGTGTGGACTTTGGAGACTGCCTGGGTTCATATCCCAGCTCTACCACTAACCAAATCTTGAGCAAGTTACCTCCTGGGCCTCAATGTTCTCATCTGTAAAATGGGGGATAATACTAGATCTTACGTCAAGAGTTGTGGCTGAATTAATTATGCAAAAACTTAAGAGCAGGGCCTGGCCTACAGAAAGTGGTATGTACGTAGTATTTGTTATTATTATTTAGAAATATGAATTTAATTCTGGTAGAAACAATTAAAAGAAGCTAACATGGTTGTCTTTGGTGCTAGGGAGTGGTGGAAAAAGGGCCACTGCTTTTTACTCTAAGCCTGTCTGCACAATTGTATTTAATCATGGGCATGTATTACTTTGATTACAATACAAAAAACTGTCAACAGAGCAGATGGAAGCTGGAATAGGGTACCTTGAAAGGTAGTGAGCACCTTGTCATTAGAGGTATGTAAGCAAAGTATGAATGTAGCAGAGGAAATCCAAGCATCCTAGGAGTTAGACAGGATGATTCTGTCTACTGTCTTGTGCAGCAATGATACTGAGAACTGGCCTACAGGCACCCAATAAGGGGGGCAGAGACACCCTGGAAGAGAGCCAGCCTCTCATGCCATCCCCAAGAGCAACCTGGATGGTGGGGAGCTCATGTAGGAGTAAAGAGGAACAGCCAGAGTGGAGTAGTAAGAACAGAAAACAGAAATCAGAAGCCCTGGGTTTAGGCCCTGGTTCTTGCCGGCAAATGATGTAAACCTCCTTAGACCTCAGTTTCCACATATACAAAATACAAAAAGACTGAGTAAGATGCTGCATGTGGAAACCCCACATACGAGATAAAGTGGTGACCATATCTGCTACTCACACGCTGTTCTAATAGGACTACCACAGTTCAAGGCAGTCAAAGACTCCCAACTTATAGGTGATCTGGAACAGAGATGTCCTTAGTAGCATGAAAAAGAGCTACTCTCACCCAAGTCTCTCAGACTTCTTCCCTCATCCCAAATCATACCACAAACTTCCTAAAACTGAGCACACTAGTGCTCAAAACCCTTCCATGGCTTCCCCGTGCCCTACAGAACAAAAGCTGCATCCTTAACCTGACATTTAGGGCAGGAACTAGGGTGAGGCAAGTGAGGCACACAGGGCCCAACATTTAAGTAGGCATAGGGGAGCCATGGAAGGTTTTTGAACACTAGTGCCCCGAGAGTGTCTCCTTAATTTTTGCACTCAAGGCTCTCACTCTGGTCCCAGCTCTGCTGCCATTCAAGGCCCTTCACAATCAGTCTGCATGCTCCTGCGTCTGTACACAAAGAAAGCTCCAGCACCACTGCACTCCTTGCCTTTCCCAAGCTTCCCCCTGGCTGGAACAGCCTTTCTTCCCGTCACCTACTGAGTTCTTTGAGATGCAGCTCAAGCTCCACTTCCTCCAGGCAGCCCTCCAAGACGACCTCTCAGCCCCTGGATTGTTCCTCCCAGGCCCGCCCTACCGGACTGTGGGACCCTCCCAGCTTCACCTTACCCACCGCTTTAGTGCCTGGCACAGCGCTGGACACAACAGAGATGCTTAATGAATGCCTACTCTGTGCAATGAATGTCTATAATTTGTAAACTGGTATGAAAGTAGAGTGGAGGGAAAGATTAAAAGGTGGCTTCTGTACCTTTTCCTCTGCCCCAAGCACCTGGTCTCAGCTACATAAACCAATAACTTCCCCTTACTGAGAGGAGGGAACAGCAACCGTGTGGGAAATGCCCTTCCTAATTCTTTCTCTGGAGGGGAGCTTCCACATTTCGTTGTCTGTTCCATTTACATCCCCACATTCTTTGGTTCCTCGGGGCAAGAAGTGAGCCTCCTGTTAACATCAGAACCCAAGTCCAGAGGCACCCCGAGAACTCGGGTTGGCGCCCGGGGCTTGCAGGCGCGTTGGGGGCCCTAGTGAGCAGAGATGTCCTCTGGGCCCGCCGCCGCCGCCGTCCCCACCCCGAGTTTCCTGGACGCCAGCTGAGGGACTGTCCTAGAGCCGGCCGGGCCCCGGGGCGTTGAACCCCGCCGCTGAGCCTCCCTGGGCAAGGGGCTCCCCCAGGAAGAGAAAGGAGCGCGGAGGCGGGGCTCAGGCGAGTGGGCGAGAAGCAGCTGCAGGGATAGCGCGTGGACGACCCACCCGGGCTCCGTGGCCCCGGTCCCCCGCCCTCCCAGTCACGTGGCGGGGCTGCGGTTCCGCTCCGCCCGCCGGCGCGCGCCCACCTGGCCTGCAGGAAGGAGGCGTCCGACTGCGCGCCCGAGCCACCCGCAGCTCCCGGGTGCTGCCGCCTCCGCGCCGCCGCCTCCATGGCTGCCCCGCCGGCCGGGCCCTCCGCCCCCCTGCCCCGAGCTGGAGACGGGCTCGGCTGGCCTGACTGCCGCGAAAGCAAATACCCAAGCGCGGGTGCGGGCAGGCGGGAGAGCGCTCGGCCCCAGAGGCGCGG
The DNA here is from genome assembly GCF_002837175.3 of Physeter macrocephalus. Lineage (NCBI taxonomy): Eukaryota > Metazoa > Chordata > Mammalia > Artiodactyla > Physeteridae > Physeter > Physeter macrocephalus. Next base: position 60,688,672 of record NC_041224.1, read on the forward strand.
GCCAGAGGAGGGGCCGGCGGGGGGCGGGACAAGAGACGGAGCGCGGGAGCGCGGGAGCGCGGGAGCGCGGGAGCGCGGGAGCGCGGGAGCGCGGGAGCGCGGGAGCGCGGGAGCGCGGGAGCGCGGGAGCGCGGGAGCGCGGGAGCGCGGGAGGCGGGGCCGGCTCCGCGCGGGGAAGGAGGGGTCCGATGACTGTGGCGTCCCAGGCAGTGGGTGGGGACCGAGGCAGGAGGGCACAACGTGTAGCCTAATGGGGCTGGGATCTGCTGGGGTCCCCTATGTGGCCGGGGGCGGGAAGCTTTGCCTAGGCTGCCCGAGACCCGCATATTAGATATTAGTCTAGGGTGGGCTAGGGACGTGGGGAAAGACTAATTCGACCCGAATGCTCCCCTGGGGAGGAGACGAGACTGGATTTCCCTTGTCCTTGGGGACGGAAAGGCTTGGGGGGGCGGGTTCAATGTCCTTCCCCACTGTGTTATGCACTTTCCTTCCTCAGATGGAAGATAGCACTCCTTAAAATGTCAACTCTATGACCCTTGTCGCTGGGAATCAAAAATCGGTGGGATAGGAGGGTAGGACGCAAAGAAGAGCAAATTCTTTCCAGGCTGGGGAGGAGGGTGATGCAGAATCCATTTCCGGCTTTGTCACTTTCTTGGACTCTGTGGCTTTGTAAAAGTTACTTCCCCTCTCTTCCATTCAAACATGTATTAACTCCTGAGCAGCGCCCCATCCCATACGAGAATGGATGAGCCCTACCCTAGTAGGCTTACATGGGGTGTTCGGGGTGCGGTGCGGATTGGTAAATGGTGTGCTGGGGAAGGTACTGAGTATTGTGAGGGTGGAGACTTGGAGGGGGTGAGGTTAGACAAGGCTTCTGGAGGAGGCCTTAGGGAACTGAACTCCATTTGCAAACGTGAAGCAAAGCCAATTTACTGACAATGAGTTGTGGTTGTCGGCTGAAAAAAAATGCACAACCTAAAAGTTGAGAATTATGTTGTATTCGGGGACATTACTGAGAACTGTAGGCCAGATAGCTCTGAGGAACTGTTCCAAAGAGGTAAGGGAGGAACCAGGATACACAGGAGTTTTTGCTGAGAAAAAAAAAAATGTAGTCGAACATCAAAAGATTACCGCTAATCACAAAAAACAGACATCTCAAGTTAATGGTTTTAGTGTATGGGAAGATGCAAGAGTCTGGGCTTACTGACCTTTGATCTGCATCTTAACTATCTAGGGCCAGAATCCTGTTTTTCTCCATCCTGAATTCCCCTCAGGGTGTGCCGTGGAGGGCAGCTGCAGTGGCTGATGTCTTGATGGTGGACAACTTTTTTTTTTTTGTCCACTTGGTGAAGGAAAGTACAGCGTTTATTGCAGGTGCCAAGCAAGGGAGTGGGAGACAAGCCTCAGATCTACTCCAACTTAGTCTTTGAGTTAGGGTTTTTTTTTAAGGGGAAGAACAAAGAGGCTGGAATTAATCATCATCTTGTGACATTTGTTAATTGTTGTTTCGGGAGTCCGGATATCTCTGGTTATGATTCTCCAACCAGATGGTCTATGGCTGGGGGGTCTGTTAGCTCATCTTGCCCTGGAGAAACAACCTGGTTTTGTATGTTAATGATGATATCTATAGTAGCAAATTTAGTACATTAATGATGTTAACAACAACAGTTTTAGTCATCTGACTCTGGCTGATTAGTGTTCAGTTAGCAAAGGATTGAGGTCAGAGGGGACGAGAAAGGGAATAAAGTTTTGGATAGAGAGATTAATCATGAACTCAGTTTAGGGGGACTTGGCTTCAGATGGACATCCTAGCTGTGACTTTGGACTTCTGAGCGGACAATGAAGTCTGAGCAGAAGTCCACCAAACACATGAGGAGTGGGAAAGAGTGTTCCAGTCAGAGGGGACAGCCAGCCAGGGGGCTTGGCATCCAGAGAGACGCTGATGTTTGGAGGAACAGAAAGAAGTTCAATGAGAGCAGCAGAGGGCAGGGAGGAAGGGCAACAGGAGTTGACCTGGGGAAGGAGCCAGCGCAAAGGAGGAGAGCCTTTATCCAGAGAACAATGGGAAGCAGTTCAAGGCTGTTGGGCAGGGGAGTGGCACCAACATATTCGCATTTTAGACACTTCCCTCCACAGCATGGGGGGGTCGGGAAGGTGCATGAGAGGAGGCTGGACTAGAGACTGGGGCCCAGTTCTTCTAGTGAGGGTCCTGGACTGGTTACAGTGACAGTGGAAAGGAGAGAATTGATGATATCAAGAGTTGTGTGGGAGGTACCAAGGCTGTGACTTGGATGTCAGGGGTGAGGAGAGAAGAGTTCAGGCAGTGGCCAGTTTCTGCAGCTGGGTGGATGGTGGAGGTACCCCTTGGGAAGTGGGTTGGAGCTAAATGAGAATTCATCCTTGCACACATTAAGCTTGAGGTGGGTCAGGAAGGCTGATGGACCCATGGATCTGAAACTTAGGCCAGACTTGGGAGTTGGGCAGACAAACTTGTGAGTCACAGGAATATAGATGACAATCAGAACCTTAGAGGCTACCTGGGGAGACAGCTTCCCTGTGAGAAAAGAGAACAATGGGCAAAGCCTGAGAACAAACAACACAGTCCTACTGTATAGCACAGGGAACTACATTAACCATAATGGAAAAGAATATAAAATATAAAAGAATAATGGGCTTCCCTGGTGGCGCAGTGGTTGAGAGTCCACCTGCCGATGCAGGGGACACGGGTTCGTGCCCCGGTCCGGGAAGATCCCACATGCCGCGGAGCGGCTGGGCCCGTGAGCCATGGCCACTGAGCCTGTGTGTCCGGAGCCTGTGCTCTGCAACGGGAGAGGCCACAGCAGTGAGAGGGCCATGTACCACAAAAAAAAAAAAAAAAAAAAGAATAAGCAACCTGTAATAAACCATAAGGGAAAAGAATATATATATATATACCTATATATATATATCTGAATCACTGTGCTGTACACCAGAAACTAACACAACATTGTAAATCATCTATACTTCAATTAAAAACAAAAAGAAGCTGGAGAACAATCTGCAAGGCAGACTGCCTGGATTTCAATCCTGATACCGTTGCTAACTAGCTGTGACACTTGGGTAAATTGCTCAACCCCTCTCAGCCTCAGTTTACTCATCTGTAACAAGGAGAAGCTTGTTGCATCTACTGCATTGGGGTTGTGATGATTCAGTGAAATAATGCACGTGAAGCACTTAGCACAGAGCCTGGCACTGGTGGGTTTGTTATTTACAACAGTCTGTCCTTGGACCTGAGGTTTCCCTCCATGATGTGAGGGGTTTGAGCTATGCCTACTTCCATTCTATTTTCTTTCCTGTCTTTTCTCTTAAGAGACTTTTATTGGGTTTATTCCTTCTCCTTTTGATCAGAGCCCATATGTCCCATCTTGACTGTGGCTGGTGCCTGCATCAGGACCATTTTCCATCAGTCCCATCCTGGGCTCCAGCAGCCCACAGGTCACATCCCCAAAGCCCACCCCAGCCCCACTAAAGGGCACATTTGCTTTATAGCTTGCTTCCTCTCATTTGTTCCTCACCATGTCATAAGCAAGCAGGGGATGTCCCTGTTTTGCATCAGGGAAAGCCAATGTCCTGAGCTGAAGTAGTGTACCCAAGGTCAGCCAATGACAACGCTCAGACTGGATCCCAGATTTAATTTTGGTGAGTCTGATCTTCCATCTACAGATTGATCTATGCATACACCAGAGAAGAAGGATTGAGGCTTCCCACTCTGACCCTAATCTCTCATTCTCTGCTGGCTTTGCAAGCCTGCTGGGCTCCAAAGGTAGGGGTATGCAGTACCTGTGATGTAATCATCGATTTAATAATACCCAGGAGTGGGCTTCCAGACATTAGAGGATGAGGCTGTGCAGTGGGGGCCTCTCTGGCTCACTTAATCCTCCAATCCCTTAAATACCATCAAATCTGCCCCCTGTCTGGAGCCGACAGCTGCTCCTGAGTGGAGGGGAGTCCACGCTGGCAGGGAGGCTGGGACTTTCGGAATGAACAAGATGAAAACTCCCCCAGCCTGGTGGGATTATCAGCACCCCCTCTTTCCTGTCCCATCAGGACTCTTTAAAAATACAATCTCTGTTAGCTCTCAAATTGCATGGAAATTGAGGGGAGCAGGGCCAGGGGTGGGGGATAGAGCAAAGTTGGCACCAACTCTTGGGCACTGAGGGATACACGTTTCCAGGAACCTTGCTTCCAACTCTCTGGGGTCATGGTTCCTGCCCACCAGAAAGGCAAATGGTCTCAGCTGCAATTTCACTGAACAGCATGAAGGGACTTTGCAGCTGGGAAGGTCCTTTGGGATTACACAGACCAGTGGTTTCAACTTTTATTTTAGCAGAAGTTCTCACTCTTTTCCAACTAGAGCTGTATGAGCTCCTTTTTAATGCCCACCTAAGATCCTCTCAGCTACACCTGTCTTCCAGGTCTTGCCACTTGTTTCACCAGCACAAGCCAATGGCAACCCCCGATCCCCCAAATTTCTGGCCTGAGAGTGCAGGAGTATCAGACACTCCATGGGGTGAACCTTTGACCAGTAAGAGACAGGAGTTGCCAGATAAATTCCTTTCTCTTCCTCTTTCTGGGTGGACTGTCCTAAGCTTCATATAGCCTCATTAAAGAAGGTCCCACAAGATTTAACATCAGGGGAGGTGTATAGCAACCAGCTCAGCAAAGTCCTCTGTGCCCTCTCCCTCCTTTTCTCTCTCTCACCCTGTTTTTTCCCACCTCAGCTTCCCCAGCATCGCACTCCATCATAAAGTGTTAGCACATACACTTCTGCCTCAAGATCTGCTTCTTTGGAAACCTGGGATAAGATAACATCTGAGAAGGAGGATCAGTGTATAAAACAGATACAAGTGGGGCTACTCTGAGTGAAGAGAAACAGGGGCCCAGGTACCATCTCTCTTTCCCCCCTACCGTTTCCAAGGCGATGATTGAGGCCTCCTTATAAGGCTCCCAAAAGCCTTTTTTTTTTTTTTTTTTTTTTTTTGTGGTACGCGGGCCTCTCACTGCTGTGGCCTCTCCCGTTGCGGAGCACAGGCTCCAGACGCGCAGGCTCAGCGGCCACGGCTCACGGGCCCAGCCGCTCTGCGGCACGTGGGATCTTCCCGGACCGGGGCACGAATCCGCGTCCCCTGCATCGGCAGGCAGACTCTCAACCACAGCGCCACCAGGGAAGCCCCCAAAAGCCTTTGATCTCATTCAACTCTGCCATTCTGCTGCTGAGGAAACTGAAGCCTGAAGTCACACAGTGAGTTAGAAGCAAAGCCAGGGCTAGACTCCAATCTCCTCACTCCTAATCTGGTGAGACGAATCCTCATCTTTCTATCAAGTTTACATAAGAACTTTTAAAAAAAATTTATTTATTTTATTTGTTTATTTTTGGCTGCGTTGGGTCTTCGTTGCTGTGTGTGGGCTTTCTCTAGCTGCGGCGAGCAGGGGCTACTCTTCATTGCGGTGCGCGGGCTTCTCATGGCGGTGGCTTCTCTTGTTGCGGAGCACGGGCTCTAGGGGCGCGGGCTTCAGTAGTTGTGGCACGTGGGCTCAGTAGTTGTGGCTCGCGGGCTCTAGAGCGCAGGCTCAGTAGTTGTGGCCCACGGGCTTAGTTGCTCCGCAGCATGTGGGATCTTCCCAGACCAGGGCTCAAACCCATGTCCCCGGCATTGGCAGGCGGATTCTTAACCACTGCGCCACTAGGGAAGCCCTACATAAGAACTTCTGAAAATTTTTCTTTTCCCAAAACATCTTCCCATGCTGGTCTGCCCCGGGAAGGCTTTCCCCCTGCCCGCAGTTTTGTTGAGAAATAACTGACATACATCAATCACTGCACAGGTTTAAGGCATACGGCATCATGGTTTGATTTATGTATATTATGAAATGATTACAATAGTTTCAGCTAATATCCATCATCTCTCTGGAAGGCTTTGAAGTCCCCTCTTAGGCTGTAGCCACCACCTGGGAGGCATGACACACAGCCCTCTGAACTCAGAAGCTGGGACTAAGGAGGGCAGACAAAGAAGAAATGGGACAGGGAAGGGGCAGTTATGCTGGGAGAAAGGCAGTCAGGAAAGGCCTGATTTAGGGACCTCTTCTTGTGGGAAACAGGAGTTACACATGGTCAGACCTCAGGGAAGAGAGGATAGGCCTGGGGGAAGGGGGAGGGACCATAGAAGGAGATGGAGAATGGCTTCCCCTATCAGCTGGTGTTGCCTGTAGGACACCCTCCTCCAGGCCGAGGTCATCCTTAAGGAAGCTTGGAGGGTGACCACCCTGTGGGGGAAAGAGACAGAAGGAGGTGTATGCCTCAAATTGCTTTCATTAAGAGTCTTGTGCGGGCTTCCCTGGTGGCGCAGTGGTTAAGAATCCTCCTGCCAATGCAGGGGACACGGGTTCGAGCCCTGGTTCAGGAGGATCCCACATGCTTAAGAATCCTCCTGCCAATGCAGGGGACACGGGTTCGAGCCCTGGTTCAGGAAGATCCCACATGCTGTGGAGCAACTAAGCCCATGCACCACGACTACTGAGCCTGCGCTCTAGAGCCCATGAGCCACAACTACTGAGCCCATGCGCCACAACTATTGAGCCTGCACTCTAGAGCCCACCTGCCACAACTACACGGGCTTTAGAGCCCGTGCTCTGCAACGAGAGAAGCCACCGCAATGAGAAGCCCGCGCACCGCAACGAAGAGTAGCCCCCGCTCACCGCAACTAGAGAAAGCCCGTGTGCAGCAACGAAAACGCAATGCAGCCAAAGATAAATAAATAAATTTATTAAAAAAAAAATAAGAGTCTTGTGGTTGTGACTGCTAGAAACAGCTGGGGCCAGGTTAATGGCAAAAAGCAATTTTAAAGGAATCTAAGTACGAGGATGCAGCTGGCCCTTGGGGAACAGATGAGAACCAGGGCCTGGACTTAGAGAAACCCACAAGCCACCTCCCTCCAACTCTGCTTCTGTTCCATCCTTCTCTCTCTCTTTCTGAAACTGGCTTGCCCTGTGTCCTTCGGCGCACTGGCAGCAAATGGCCTCAGCTGGCAGCTTCCAAGTTTACCTCGCTTTCATCCAGGAGTTAAGCAGAATGAGCCTGGACTCTTCTGGGCCCAATTCTAAGTCCTCGTGGAGGGATTATGATTGGCTCAGCTTGAGGCAGGTGCCCACCCTGGGCCAGTCAGTGAGGCCAGATGCTGTACAGTCACAGCTGCTCCTTCTCTGGCCAGATAGGCCAGGGAAGAAGGGGACGGCTCACTACCTTGGGCTTCAACAAAAGCCCTAAGATAGGAGATTCTGTGCTCTTTCCCCAGGCCTTAATGGAAGAGATCACTCTTTTCTACATGTGTTATAAACCTTGTCTGGAAGTCTGTCTCCCCCATTGAATTGCTCTCAGCTAGCGCCCTCTCCTTCCCATCTGCTGCTAACAGGGTCCCAGGGCCTGCCACTGCCCTGATGCCACATCCTTAGCTCTTACGTGAACATTAGTGAGGTTTACTTAAGTTTAATCTTAGACTCATTTTTTAAGAAAGGTCAGTGGGCCTCAAAATTACTGCTTCAAATGAATTTCTAAGCACCTGCTCCTGAACCTGTGGTGGAAAAGGCTGATGTGAGCTTCTAAGACCAGAACTTACGTGGTATTTCCTGCTTTGGGAGTCCATGGGTTCAAAGCCCAGAAAGGAATTCAGGGTCCTTTTCTTTCACTTTTATTAAAAAATTAATTTATTTATTTGGCTACATCGGGTCTTAGTTGCAGCACGCGGGCTCTCTAGTCGTGGCACGTGGGCTCCAGAGTGTGTGGGTTCAGTAGTTGCGGCATGTGGGCTCTCTAGCTGTGGGCTGTGGGCTCTAGAGCACACAGGCTCAGTAGTTGTGGCTCATGGGCTTAGTGGCCCCACGGCATGTGGCATCTTAGTTCCCCGACCAGGGATCGAACCTGCGTCCCCTGCATTGGAAGGTGGATTCTTAACCACTGGACCACCAGGGAAGTCCCCCCCTTTTCTTTCACTGTTAACAGCTAACATTTATTGTACAATTGCTATGTGCTAGGCCCTGGTCTCAGTGCTTTATGTGTCTGCCCTCATTTAATTCTCACAATAGCCCTTAGGGGTAGGAATAAATTTTGCCTTGCTTACAGATGAGGAAACTCAGGCACAGAGAGGCTGAGTCACCCGCCCAAGATCCCACAGCCTCTCCTGTCAGTGGTGTGGCCGTCAACGAACTGGGCAGCCTGCCTCTGGGGCCCGTACTCTTCAGAAACCACCACACAAGCTGCCTGACCAGACAGGCCATGCAGACTTGAGGGAGGTTTCTCCATGGCCATGGCGAGCAAGGAGTAATATCTGCTTTTAAAAACTATTTAAGAATTGTTAAGCCTGAACTCTGTGTGACTGGACTTTGAAATTAATCATCTATTCAAGAGACCCAGAGCTGTTAGTGTTAGAAAATCTAGGCTTTTCCCAGAGGCATCTTCATAGGCCTGATCTTTAAAAAGTAGAAAGGTCATTCATGTGAGTGGACAGCCATGCTTCGGAAAGCGAGGGCTTTGAAAAGATAAGCCTTAAATAGGATCTTGCCCCATTGAGGTTGACTCAGGGCTGTGTGCCACCCAAGCTCTCTGCTCTTGGTTTCTTTACCTGTAAAATGGGATTGAGGTAGGAGATAGATGGGCTCCAGGTTAGACATTTACAACTAGCCTCCTGTTTACACTTTGAAAATAAAGATAATAACAGGAACGTGATAAGCATCTGGACTTTGTCTCCTGTGGACACTTCAAGATAATGGGAATGACAGAAACAAATAGGGGCTAAGCCCTGCTTAGATAAAAGATAGAAGGTCACATATTTCTCATTCTTGAGGTCAAGGAGACCCCCTCAAGCTACACATGGACAGAAAAGATCCTCAGGGGAGGGGGCACTGGTCTATAATATGTTCTGCTAACCTCCTAGAGACCCTCGTGCCGGAATCCATCTTGGGTAAAAGATGCGCTCGCACAGAGGGGAGGGCCCTGAGCCAGACCAAACGTGGACTCAAAGACAGACAAAGCAAGAGGATTGGCCAGAGGAAACCTGGAAGAGCTACCCCCGTATAAGTGATTTAAACCACCCCAAAAGCGTGGTTCTCTCTATCTCAGCCCACCCATGCTTTCTCTGAACATATCTTCTCTCCTAATAAACCCTTTACTTGCCTCGCTACTTTTCATCTCTTTGATGAATTCTTTCTTCAAAGCAGACAAGAGCCAGGGTCCTGCTCCTAGCCACTAACCCCTGGTGGTCTAATGGTTAGGATTCAATGCTTTCACCGCTACAGCCTGAGTTCAATCCCTGGCCAGGGAACTGAGATGTCTCTTCAAGCGGCCACACACTGCAGCCACCACACTGCCACCCAAGATCAGGACGATCATAACAGCCCCCTTCCAAAGTTATTGGGAAGCTCTAAGAAGGTGGTAGAAGCCTGAAAACTCATGGTCATTGTCCTGGTGGCAAGAATGTGTTTTCCTGGGTAGGAAGCTCGGGGAAGGCAATGCTCAATCCAGAGGAAGCACCAGAAGTTCAGCACCAACGTGGGGGCCATCTGAAGGAGAACTTTCTGGATCCCCTTGAATCCCACCAGGTAGTCTGTATCCTGCTCCACATTGTAAGGGTGCCCCTGAATTCCTTTGTGGGCTTTGAACCCATGGGCTCCCAAAGCAGAAAACATCACGTAACTTCTGGCTTTAGAAGCCTGTATCAGCCTTTCCCACCACCAGCTCAGAAGTGAGTCCTTACGAGTTTTTCTGAGGCCCACTGACCTGCCTGGAAAATGAGTCTAAGATCAAACTTAAGTAAACTTTGCTAGTTTCAGGTTTAATTGAGAGATAAACATGATAGATTTAAGTCACGGTTTTAAAAAAATTAGCTATATTGCGGTATAACTTACACACAATAAAATTCTTTAATTTTAAGTATAAGTCAATGAATTTTGACAAATGTATATTCTCATGTAACCACCACCACAGTCATGATACAGAATAATTCCATCACTTCCAAAAATTCCCTCATGTCCCTTTGCAGTCCCTCCCTTCTACCATCACCAACCCTTGACAACCACTGATTTTCTTTATGTCATTATAGTTTTGTCTTTCCTTAAATTTTATATAAATGGAAACATCTAGCTTTTTCCATCTGGATTTTTCCACTTAGTATGATGCTTTTGAGATTCATTCGTATTTTTGTACATTTCAAGAGTTCAGTTCTTTTTATTACCGAGTAGAATTCTACTGTCTGGATGTACCACAGTTTGTTAATCCATTGGAAGGATATCTGAGTTGTTTCCAGTTTGATAAAGTTGATAGGAACATTCATGTACAAGTCTTTGTGTGGACAGATGTCTTATTTCTCTTAGGTAAACACCTAGGAATGGGATTGTTGGCTTCTATGGTAACTATACATTTAACTTTATAAGAAACTGCAAACTATTTTCCAAAGTAGCAAGACCATTTCAAGTGATCCTTAATCTTAAAAACTTCAGATGCTCTGCCTTGCAAAAAAGATTACCTTCTGGATGACAGCAGAGGTAACCATGGCAGCATCACCCTGATGACAAATGAGGTTGTACATTTCACTCCCATGGCCTGGAGATTCCTCACCCCTGCGATGTGAGAGGGGAGTTCTAAACTGGGTCATTCACCACCATCCTATGTCTCATCCTCCCCTGCCTTTCCATGATCTTCCTGTGCGGGGCTCTGGCCTGAGTGCCAAGTGCAGAGGCAGGTATAGGCGGTCTATACATAATGTATGTATTATCTGGGAATTAAGTTTCCACCCAAAGCCAAAAGCCCTCGTTGCCTGACTTTAAATTAACTATTCATTTGTTTGGCTACAGGATCCCCCATCGAACAATGGGCAAGTCATAACTGAATAAACCCAGCAGGCAAAACGGGATCCCTTTTCCTAGTTGGACAACTAGCCAGAGCCGGTTCCCAGTTACCTAGTCAGTCAATAAGCATTTGCTGAGCTGCACCAGGATAGCACACATGGAACCAATATTTCTTGTAAACTTACTGTCCTTGCCTACCCACTCCATGGTATTGTCATTGCTCCTTGACAGATGATTAAACGGAAACTTGGAGATGTGAGGCCAAGGTTACCCAGCAGAAGCCAGGATGGACTCCCAGGTCTTCCTGCTCTGCAGTCCCTTCCCTGGGGAAACATGTAAGGTAGCCAGGTTTGGGGTGGGGTGGAGGACAAGGCTAAAATACCCGAAACAAGACAATCTAGTTTTTTCCCCAGGGCATTCTTGAATTGACCATTGCATAAAACTCTGTCTTCCCCATAAGAACATTGTTTGAGTTGGGAGTTTGTTCCTGATTTGACATAAATTAAATGATGAAAATGTCTTACAAGTGAAGTTATTATAAACAAACCCTTATAATAACTTGTTAGTAAAGCCATGCTCAGTCCTTACGAAACAGGCATGGAGTCATTGTAGACGTTAATTACAGAAGGGGCCCTCTTCCACTGCAAATTTTTTAATGAAACACGAAAAACTTTACTATGTTTTTAATATGATTTAAAACTAATATGCTAGAAACAGTAAACAGTGAACATTTAATTAGAAATGCTTTTATTAATGTTTAGAAAAGCATTGTGAGAAAAATACCAACTGCTTTGGGCTCTTTATAAAAGCTGGCCTAACATTTTGTACGTGACCTGATTTCTCTTTTGTCAAGCTTTTACTTTCCATGGACAGGGTCCACAGATGGGCGTCAGGGGACTTTGGACCACCTGAAATTGTATGCAACATGTTTTGAGGATATATATATATATTTTGTGGAACCTCTAGCTCTCAGCAGATCCTCACAGGCCTCTGTGATACAGCCACAGATTTGAATCACTTATTTCTTACGTTTTTTTCTGTTGTGAGCAGTGGCATTAAAATTATTCCACTGACTTTAGAGCCTTGCTGAGTTGGAATCATTCTTTTAAAAAGTAGCCTGCATCTTCTGCACTTGGTGGTGTGATGGACTAGATTCCCAGAAGGGCTCCCTCCCTGTAAAACAACTGGATCCCGGAAAAAAATAATTTTAATGCATTGCTGGGTATGCAGATAGTAGGGGAAATCACCAAGGTTCCTCACCACTAAAATTAAACAAACAAACAAAAATCATGGACCTGAGACTGGATGAAGAAGCACTGACTGGAAAGCAAAGGAAAGGTTGGGCGGCCCTGAGAGCAATTGCCCATTTTAGGTACTCCTGGGAAGCCTGCCCTTGGGCCAGTGGCAACGTAGGGGATCTGCCTCAGGACTCCACCTTAGCTCAGGTCTCTAAGGGATTGTGTATTGTCACTGGCTCCCCTTCTGCGGTCTCCACTGCATCGCTGAGGAGCAGCAGAAACTACATTTCCCAGAATCCTCTGCCCCGTGGGGTTCCAGTAGAGGCTGCAAACGAGAGGCTGTTGGGAGAGATTCGGAAGGCAGGTGAAAGGGAGAGGGCACGGGTCTCCAGAGGGGTTGCAGACTCACAAGCAGACAGGAGTTCACAGTAGCTTCTGGATGTGCTTCTTGAGGATCACCTACAACGGGCTGCTGCCTGAGAGGGTGGGTGGGCGCTTCCCAGAGGCTCCTGAGATTAGAGTGGCCTCGGGGCAAACCTGAGAATCACCCGCGTGGGTGCTACAGACTGAAGCTGCAGTTGAAGGTTCCCTTACCTTTGCTCCCCCAACACTTCCAAAGGTTGTATAGACCTCTATTTCCCTGGAGACAAAACTGAGATGCTTGGCATGCCAACTATCAATTTATTGCCTCTTGTTCCAAATTCACTTTTCAATACCTGTTCTGTGATTATGGGCAAAATTCCTTTAAACATACCTTCTTACTATGAGCCTGATGGTAAGCTTTTTCGGTAGACGGCACTGGAAAGACACTGGGGGAGGAAGCGTTTCTCCTGCTGGTCCTGGCGCTGTACCTTTGGAGAGTGCTATGGGCAGGAGCAATTCCGGTGGCGCTCTGTCCCAGCCACACACCCAGACCCACACACCCACACACAGCCCCTGATTAGCCTGGTGATCACCTCCCATGGGGCTCACAGACGGTGGATTCCAGGCCTCCCTCTTGCAGTGGTGCCAGATTCCCTCTGTGCACCTGCACGCCTGACCACCTGCCCCCTGGGCACAGCTCACCTGTGCTCCAGTGGGTTGCTTCTTGTCTTTCCAGAAACTGAGGACAGGCTCTGGCCCAGGCCACCTTGTGAACTTCTCTGCCATACAGTGGTCTGCAACCACATTTTCTCCAGTGAGGTGTGAACCCCACTTTAGGGGAGCAAGACCCCCCCTTCAAAGTTTTTCCTTCCTTGGGTACTTTCTCTCAGCACTATAGCTCTTTTTATATCTTATAATTATTCTTTTATTATAGCTTAATAATTGTTTATATTAAACATCCCCTGTTTAAATCACTGTGTGGTTTGTTTCCTTATTGGACACAGGTGGATACACTTGGAATACATAGAGTGTACGGCTTCTGTTTTCCCCAAGGAGACTGTGACTGATAGAGGCTAACATAGCCGTAGGTCTATAGGCATCTTGGCACTAAGCAGAAGCAGATGCACATCTTCTCTGGGGTTTCCTTTCCTGCTTAGGTCCTTAGGACTCATTTGTTCATTCAACAACAATTTGTTGAGCACCTGTTACATATCAGTCACTGTTCTAGATGGTGGGGATATAGCAATGAACACAAGAAAACCCGTACCTTATGTTTTCACAGAAATATAGCATCACATACAGAAGGAAATGAGCTACCATGAAGAGAAGACAAAATGTAACACATTTAGATCCCTATGGTTTTTAGTTATTGCAATTATCAGATAGAAGATGTAAAATAACTAGATAGGAAATGTTTAAAGAAATAAAAGATGGGATCACAGGAATAAGCAAGGGATCAAAAAGACAAACAATAACAAGTGTTGGGGAAGATGTGGAGAAATTGGAACCCTATACGTTGCTAGTGGGATTGTAAAATGGTGCATCCCCTTTGGAAAACCTTCTGGCAATTCCTCAAACTGTTAAATACTGAGTTATCACATAAGCTAGATATACAGGTATATGACCAAGAGAAGAGAAAATATACATCCACACACAAAAAAGTACATGACTATTTACAGTAGCCAGGTCATGGAAGCAACCAAAGTGTCCATCTACAGATGAATGGATAAAGAAGATGTGGCACATATATACAATGGAATATTACTCAGCCATAAAAAGGAATGAAATTGGGTCATTTGTAGAGACGTGGATGGACCTAGAGACTGTCATACAGAGTGAAGTAAGTCAGAAAGAGAAAAACAAATATCGTATATTAATGCATATATGTGGAATCTAGAAAAATGATACAGATGAACCAGTTTGCAAGGCAGAAATAGAGACACAGGTGTAGAGGACAAACATATGGACACCAAGGGGGGAAAGTGGAGGTGGGGTGGGGTGGTGGTGTGATGAATTGGGAGATTGGGATTGACATGTATACACTAATATGTACAAAATAGATAATGAATAAGAACCTGCTGTATAAAAAATTAATTAATTAAATTTAATTTAAAAAAAAACAACTAGTACATGAATGTTCGTGGCAGCATTATTCATAATAGCCCCAAAGTAAGAACAACCCAAATGTCCATCAACTGGTAAATAAATAAATAAAATATGGTAGACCCATACAATGGACTTTTATTCAGCCATAAGAAGGAACAAAGTACTGATATTTCCTACAATATGGATGAATCTTGGAAATATTTTGCTAGATGAAAGAAGCCAGTTACAGAAGGCCATATATTGTATGACTCCATTCATATGAATTGTCCAGAACAGGCAAATCCATAGAGACAGAAAATAGATTAGTGGTTTTTGGGAGACAGAGGTAGAAAGGAATTTGTAGTGACTGCTAACGAGTATAGAGTTTCTTTTGAGGGTGACAGAATTGTTCTAGAATTCATGATAATTGTTTCACAACTTCGGTGAATATGCTAAAAACCAATGAATTGTACACTTTCAAAGGGTGAATCTTATTATTTGCAAATTATATCTCAATAGAGCTGTTATTTTTTAAAAATAAGCAAGACAAAGAGACAACTGCAAATGATCAGACACATCTGAAAAGGAAGCAAATAGAACTTAACAATTTAACTCTTGAGATTAGAAACTCAATGGGGACTTCCCTGGTGGTGCAGTGGTTAAGAATCCGCCTGCCAATGCAGGGGACACGGGTTCGAGCCCTGGTCTGGGAGGATTCCACACGCTGCAGAGCAACTAAGCCCGTGCACCACAACTACTGAGCCTGCACTCTAGAGCCCGTGTGCCACAACTACTGAGCCCC
The DNA here is from genome assembly GCF_002837175.3 of Physeter macrocephalus. NCBI lineage: Eukaryota > Metazoa > Chordata > Mammalia > Artiodactyla > Physeteridae > Physeter > Physeter macrocephalus. The sequence continues at coordinate 60,704,032 of NC_041224.1, forward strand.
CATGCCACAACTACTGAAGCCCGCATGCCTAGAGCCCGTGCTCCGATACAAAGAGAAGCCCGCGCACCACAACGAAGAGTAGCCCCCATTTGCTGCAACTAGAGAAAGGCTGCATGCAGCAACGAAGACTCAACACAGCCAAAAAAATAAAAAATAAAAAAAAGAGTAGGCCCTACTTGCTTCAACTAGAGAAAGCCTGTGGGCAGCAATGAAGACCCAACACAGAAAAATAAATAAATAAATAAAATAAATTTACTAAAAAAAAAAACAAAACAACTCAATGGACAGGCTAAACAACAGATTAAACACAGCTGGATAGGGAATTAGTGAACAGGAGATAGATCTGAGAAAACTACCCAGAATGAGGCACAGGGAGTCAAGGAGATGAGAAATATGACTGAGAGGTTAAGAGAAGGGAAGATGGGGCTTCCCTGGTGGCGCAATGGTTGAGAATCCGCCTGCTGATGCAGGGGACATGGGTTCGTGCCCTGGTCCGGGAAGATCCCACATGCTGCGGAGCAGCTGGGCCTGTGAGCCATGGCCGCTGAG
>NC_041224.1:60705177-60710879 GCF_002837175.3 Physeter macrocephalus
GTGCTGTGGTGCTGCTGGGCTTGTGAGCCATGGCCGCTGAGCCTGCGCGTCCGGAGCCTGTGCTCCGCAATGGGAGAGGCCACACCAGTGAGAGGCCCGCGTACCACAAAAAAAAAAAAAAAGAGAAGGGAAGATGGAATGAGGTCTAAAAAATATCCAGTCAGAATCCCAGAAGCAGAGAATAGAGAGAATAAAGGAGAAGCAATATTTGAAAAGCTAACAGCTAAAAATTTCCAGATCTGATGAAAGACATCAACCCATGGATAGGAGAAACAGAACATGCATCAAGCAGGTTAAAAAAGACATACACCTGGACATATTGTAGGGAAACCACAGAGCACTAAAGGCAAAAATGTTAAAAGCAGCTAGAGAGAAAAGAAAGATTGTCTACAGAGAAACAATTGGACAGTGACAGCAATAGTGAATCTATACATTCTTTTTTAATATATTCTTCTCCATTATGGTTTATCACAGGATATTGAATATAGTCCCCACAACAGTGAATCTAAAAGATAGAAAAATATCTTCAAAGTACTGAGAGAAAATAACTGTTAACCCAGAATTGTGTACCCAGCAAAACTATCTTTCAAGAATAAGTGTAAGATAGAAACATGAAGGTGAAATAGGGACATTTTTAGAAAAAAACAGAGATTTTACCACTAACAAACCTTCACTAAAACAACTTCTAGAAGATGCACTTCAGGAAGAAGGAAAATGAGCCCAGAAGGAAGGTCTGGAATGCAAGAAGAAATGGTGAGCAAAGAGATCAGTAAATATGTAGATAATTCCAAACACACTGTCTGCAAAAATCAACTAATGAAAGATGGTGATGGCATGTAATTTGTGGGGTTGAAAAACGACAGGCACATATACTGGACAGTAATAATTTATAGGTGGGGGAAGGAGAGTGAGGCTGGTGAGAGGAGGTAGAATGTTCTGAGTTCTTCTTGAGAAGGTTCAAGTACTGTTGACTTTAGACTTTGTTAAATGTGCCTGGTAAAATTTCAAGGGTAATTACTAAAAACACAGAAAGTATAACTTCCACACCAGTAGAGCAGAAAATAGAGTAAGAAAACAAAAACAAAAAGTCAGTTTAGAAAAAAAAAGTTGAAAGAAGTTTAGAAAAGAGAACAAATAGAAAATAAAAATTAAGATGTAGAAATATTATCAGTAATCACAATAAGTATAAATGGGATAAACAAAAGACAGATTCTCAGACCTAGATTAAAAAAATACCCTAAAAACTAGACAAACCTAGAATAAAAGGACACAGAAAAGATTAAAGTAAAATGATGAACAAAAGTAAAATGCTAATTAAAAGAAAGCTGGTGCAATATATTGGTATTAGACAAAATAGACTATAAGGCAAAATGTATTATTAGGGCCTTTCATCATTTTCATGATAAAAGGTTTGATCCACCAGATATGATAGTCCAAAAGTTGTGGGTACCTACTAAAATAATATCCAAATACATAAAATGAAATGTATAGAACTATGGATAGAAATTTACTAATCTGGGACTTCCCTGGTGGTCCAGTGGTTAAGAATCCGCCTTCCAATGCATGGGATGCAGGTTCGATCCCTGGTTGGGGAACTAAGATCCCACATGCCATGGGTTAACTAAGCCTGCGTGCTGCAACTACTGAGCCCACACACTCTGGAGCCTGTGCACCACAACTACTGACCCCATGCACCACAACTAGAGAGCCTGCATGCCACAACTACAGAGCCCACACACTCTGGAGCCCGTCCATCACAACTACAGAGCCCACATGTTCTGGAGCATGCACGCCGCAACTACTGAGCCCATGCATCACAACTAGAGAGCCCATGCACCGCAACTACTGAGCCCACACACCCTGGAGCCTGCGCCCACAACTAGAGAGAAGCCCACACACTGCAATGAAGAGCCCATGTGCTGCAAGGAAAAGAAAAGGCCCACGTGCTGCAATGAAAAGAAAAGATCCCGCGTGCTGTGACTAAGACCCAATGCAAGGACTCCCCTGGTGGTGCAGTGGTTAAGTGCGGTTAAGACTCCGCACTCCCAATGCAGGGGGCCCAGGTTTGATCCTTGCTCAGGGAACTAGATCCCACATGCATGCCGCAACTAAGAGTTTGCATGCCACAACTACGGAGCCCACGTGCTGCAACTAAGGAGCCTGCCTCCCACAACTAAGGAGCCCACTGGCCACAACTAAGACCTGGTGCAACCAAAAAAAAGACCCAACGCAGCCAAAACTAAATAAATAAATAAATATTTTTTTTAGAAAAGAAATTGATAACCCACTAACATAGTGGGAGATTTCAATACAATGATCTCAATTATTAATGGGTCAAAAAAGATTTGAATAACACAATTAACCAGCTTGATTTAGTGGATATTTATAAACATTCTATATCCAACAATCAAGGAATAGATATTCTTTCCAAGTACACATGGAACACTTCCAAAAATTGACCATATAAAAGGCCTTATAGCCAGTTTCAACAAATTTCAAAGAATCTGATTCACATAAATCACATTTTATGGCCTATGATCATAGTTATAACTTATGCAATTAAATTAAGTCTTTAACAGAAAGATAAATGACACCCCCTCTTGAGTTTTGAAAATTAGAAAGTACATTTCTTTTTCAAAAAATAATTAATTAATTAATTAATTAATTAATTTTTGGCTGCACTGGGTCTTCGTTGCTACGCGCGGGCTTTCTCTAGTTGCGGCAAGGGGGTGCTACTCTTCATTGCAGCGTGTGGGCTTCTCATTGCAGTGGCTTCTCTTGTTGCGGAGCATGGGCTCTAGGCGCGCGGGCTTCAGTAGTTGTGGCATCCAGGCTTAGTTGCGGAGCATGGGCTCTAGGCACGCGGGCTTCAGTAGTTGTGGCATCCAGGCTTAGTTGCTCCGCAGCATGTGGGATCTTCCCGGACCAGGGATAGAACCCGTGTGCCCTGCGTTGGCAGGCGGATTCTTAACCACTGCGCCACCAGGGAAGTCCCAGAAAGTACATTTCTATATAATTTAGGAGTCAAGTAAGGTATCATAATAGAAATTGAAAGTTGTATAGGAACAACTATATGATATGTGATGAAAATTGTACATATCAAAACTGGTGGATGCAGCAAAAATGGTAATTACAGGGAAATTTATAGCTTTAGATACTTACATTAAAAAAGAAAAAAGGCTGGAGCTTCCCTGGTGGCGCAGTGGTTGAGAGTCCGCCTGCCGATGCAGGCGACACGGGTTCGTGCCCCAGTCCAGGAAGATCCCACATGCTGCAGAGCGGCTGGGCCCGTGAGCCATGGCCGCTGAGCCTGCGCGTCCGGAGCCTGTGCTCTGCAACGGGAGAGGCCACAACAGTGAGAGGCCCGCGTACCGCAAAAAAAAAAAAAAAAAAAAAAAAAAAAAAGAAAGAAAAAAGGCTGAAAATTAATGAGCTAGCTTTCACTCTAAGAGGAAAAATAACCTCAGTAGAATAAACACAAAGAAAGTTTAAGAAAAGATATAAAGATAAGAGCAAAAATTAATGAAATGAAACGAATATACAATAGAGATGATCAACAAGCCAAGGCCAGATAAAACAGACAAACTTTTAGTAAGATTCATTAAATAAGAGGGTAGTAGGTAGCATGCATAAACAAGCAATAACAGGAATGGAGAACAGAAGAAAGCTGAAAATACAGAAGAGATTAAAAAGATAAGATGAGCATGCCATAAAGAATATTACATCAATGAATTAAAAAACTTGTTAGAAAGGGAAACATTTCTAGAAACATATAACTTATCAAAGCTGTAGCAAGAAAGCTTGAGTTCCCAACAGTATTAAAGAAATTGAATCAGTGGCTTAAAAAAAAATCAAGCCTTGCTGGTTTTCAGGCAATTCCTAGCAGATTTTCATGGAACAAATGCTTCTAATTTCACACAAACAAAGACTATCCAAAGAAGCAATGCTCCTCAACTCATGAGGTTAGTATAACCTTGAAATAAAATCAGTCAAGTATGAGAAAGAAAATAACAGACCAGAATCCCTCATGAACATATTAGATGGAAATACTATAAACAAAATACTAGCAAATCAAATCCAACGGCATATATTAAAGGCAATTCATCATGACTAAGCTGGATTTATCCCTAGAATATTTGGATCATTTAACATAAAAGCCCATGACTTTAATTCATCACATTAATGGGTTAAAGGAGAAGTTGTATGATTATATAAATAGATCTAGTAAAGGCAGTCAGTAAAAGTCAACATTCATTCTTGGTAAAAACTCTTAGTAAAGCAGGAATTTAAAAAATTTCCTAACATTAAGAGGTAATCTGGGCTTCCCTGGTGGCGCAGTGGTTGAGAGTCCACCTGCCGATGCAGGGGACACGGGCTCGTGCCCTGGTCTGGGAAGATCCCACATGCCGCAGAGCGGCTGGGCCCGTGAGCCATGGCCGCTGAGCCTGCGCGTCCGGAGCCTGTGCTCCGCAACGGGAGAGGCCACAACAGTGAGAGGCCCAGTCATCATTCTTAATGATGAATCATTGAAAACATTGTTCCTTTAAGAGCAGACCGAGGCAAAGGAGTCTGCCATCACCTCTTCTGCTCCACAAGGCAAGGATAAGACAGATATAAGGAGAGAGAAGGAAACAATACTGTCATTATTTGTAGCTAATATAATTGTTTATGTAGAAAACCCCAAAAGAATCTACAAATTATTAGAATTAATGAGAGAGTTTACCAAGGTTGCTAAATACAGAAACTGATATATATCTCCCTAGATTAAGATCTTAATCTTAAAATTACAAAGAGATAAACCAGTTAAAAATGGGCAAAAGACATGAGTAGGCACTTTACAAAAAAGGAAACAAATCTCCAATAAAAATTAAAATACGCTCGACCTCATTGATGGCCAGGGAAATATTATACAAGTCAATGCCACAATAAGATCCGGTTTTCCAACTCCATTGGCAACAACTAAGAAATTTAGTAACACCGAGTGCCGATGGAGATGAAGATCACTGGGACCTTTTATATACCACAAACGGAGTGTAAATTGGTACAACTTTGAAAGACACTTTGGCTATATGTATTTTGTAAAATTGAACTAGATATGTTATAAAGAAGTTCTTGCACATGCATAAGAATATTCATTGCCATACTGTTAAACAATGGCAAAAAATTGGAGGCTACCAAATGTCCATTGATAGGAGAATGGATAAATAAATAGCTATCTATTCCCGCAGGGAATCAACTCCAGCTACACACATAACATGGTCAAATATAATGTATGAAAAAGGCAAGTTGCAGAAAACTGCATAAAATCATGACAGCACTTTTATAAAGCTCAAATGAGTAAATTAAACAATATTTCATTTAGGGGTCATATACAAATGATAAAACAACCTATTTTTAAAAATCAAGAAAATGGTCAACATAAAATTCAAGCCAGTATTATCTCTAATGAGGAGGCGGGATAAGATAGGAAAAAGGCATACAGATGGATGCATTAATAGGTAATGTTCTAGTTCTTAAGACGGATAGTGCACTTCCAGGTGTTTATTTTATATTGCATTTATTATTTTGATGTTTCAAATACTATGCATAAAATGTTTAAAAAGTGGCCTGGGGGCTTCCCTGGTGGCGCAGTGGTTGCGCGTCCGCCTGCCGATGCAGGGGAACCGGGTTCGCGCCCCGGTCTGGGAGGATCCCACATGCCG
>NC_041224.1:60710971-60713684 GCF_002837175.3 Physeter macrocephalus
CGCAACGGGAGAGGCCACAACAGAGGGAGGCCCGCATACCACAAAAAAAAAAAAAAAAAAAAAAAAAAAAAAAAAAAGTGGCCTGTAGTTTCCCATTTTCACCACTACACGGCAGGCTAGTCCACCAGTAAAGTGACTCCTGAATGGGAAAGGCTAGTGAAAATGAAACTGTACCTAATGACAGTGTTCTAGTAAGCACTCAATTTCCCCTGTAGGAACACATGCAAAATGTAAAACAGGGCTTTTTGTTCTGAGTGTTTACATGCACAACCAGGGCAGCTCAGGTGCACATTACTCTGACCTGGATCTTGCAGCTCTGTTGTCAAGTTTTGTTTTTTCCTTTCTTTTTGTCTTATGTAACCATTTTTGAAAACTTAAAAGTGTATCTGCTTAAATGTTGATTTTTATTTTTCAGAACTTTCCAGTATTTCCCAAGGTTTCATTTCTAAATTAACAACATGGAGCATAACTTTGGTTACTTGGTTTCCCTCTTGGCAATTGACACATCTAACTTCCCCTTCTAACGTTTATTGATTAGGGGCAGTTTTGTAGCATTAGCATTAGGACCACTGCTTTAATGAACGTCTGGATGACACTGTTACATACAGGAATATTTAAAAATCAGTAACAGTGTTAAAATAGCAGCACAATATTCACAATAGTCATCAAAATTACTCACAGGAATTCTGGTGCCATATTGCACCAGTCACAGGAAGTGACTGACAAACGTTGGTAGGTATTTCTGTTTTAGCAGCCAATGTTATGCCACCAAGTGGCAACAGCACAAACGGTCCTCCAGCCACCCACTTCCTTTTTCATGCTCTAGACCTGCCCTGTCCACTTGATCAGCCACTAGCCCCATGTGGCAATTGAGGTCTTGGAACGAGATGTGACCTAAGTGTAAAATACACACTGGATTTTGAGGACTTAGTATGAAAAAAAAAAAAGTAAAATGTCTCATTAATTTTAATTTTGATTACATGTTGAGATGGTAATAGTTTTGGATATGTTAGGGTAAATAAAATATATTAAAATTAATCTCACCTTTTAAAGTAGCCACTAGAACATTTAAAATTACATATGTGGCTCGCCTGTGGGGCTCACATTTTATTTCTATTGGACAGCACAGCTCTAGATGTTATCACCAAGACTTGCGATCCCTACCTACCAGGGCCGGCTGCATGGGTGTGTGGCCGGTGCAGTCGTACAGGGGGTCCCATGTTCTGAAGTGCTGTTACTGCCTCGAAATCCTTAATTGTATCTTTGAATTTGCGTTTCAGAAGGAAGTCTCCTAGAACAATGGAGCATGCGCCAGGGGCTAAGTTCATGCGCCATCCCGCCTCCCTCCGCCTCCCGGTGTCCCTGGCCCTGCCCGGAGACAGACTGCTGCCCCCAACTTCCGTCCCCGGCAGGGTTCTGGGCGCGGCCCTGGGAAGGGTCAGGGGTGTGATGGTGCCCATCCCTTCCCCGGGCTGGCTGCGCAGGGTTTCTCGCCCACCCCAGTCCAGGGGCGAGAGTTTCACCGGCGCCGAGGTCTCAGTACCGTTGGGAGTCCGCCTGTCTGCCCTGGTTTGGGCAGGGGGCCCTGGGGCAGGAGAGACGTCTGGCCTGACCTCTCCAGTCTCCGCCAGGCTAGGGCGGTCATCTGCTGGCAGGAGCCAGACCCAGCAGCATGCAGGCCTGTGCTCGCTGCAACCCTGCAGGAGGGATGCACCCTGGGGGACCGCTCTCGCTAGAGAGTGTCCGCGCGTTCCGGAAGCGCGCCCTACTCTGGCTCTGAGCTTGGGGGAGGATTGGGAGGGCTCTTTTCCTCCTACCGACCTTCCTCCGTCTTTCTTGTGTTTGTCTCTTATGGACAGCTCAAGGCACCCCTGGGGACAAACCGAAACTCACAAATTGTGTAATTTCTGTATTGTGTGATTCCGTGTGTGAGTGAAATACTATGATAGTTGCATTTAAAATTGGCATTGCACAATAGAAAGATGAATGGTAAAATTCATGTTAGTAATTACAGTTTTAATTTTAATTTACTTTATATATTTTAATTAAAAAAATTGTGGCAAAATACACAACATAAAATTTACCATCTTAATTAATCATTTTAATTGTACAGCTCAGTACCATCAAGTATTTACATTGTTGTGCAACCAACACCTCCATGTTGCAGTACATGTCCGAATTTCTTTCCTTGTTAAGACAATAATATTCCATTGTATGTATATACCACATTTTATCCATTCATCCAGCCATGGGCATTTGGGTTGCTTCCACTTTTTGGCTATTGTGCATAATGCTGCTATAAATGTGTGTGTATAAATATATCTCTTTCCATTTTTTTTTGCTAAAATCAACAGGACTGCAATTAATACCTTTGTACATACATCACTTTGCGTGCTTGTAAGTCCATTTCTAGGATAAATTCCTAAAAGTAAAATTGTTGGGTCAAAGGAAATGTGCATTTTATAATTTGTTAAATATTGCCAAATTGCTGTCCATAGATGTTGAACCATTTTACACAACCACCCCAGCTCTGTATGTTTTCAAACTTTTTGATCTTCGACAATATGCTAGATTAAAAATGGTATTTCTGGGGCTTCCCTGGTGGCGCAGTGGTTGAGAATCCGCCTGCCGATGCAGGGGACACGGGTTCGTGCCCCGGTCCGGGAAGATCCCACATGCCGCGGAGCAGCTGGGCCCGTGAGCCATGGCCGCT
>NC_041224.1:60713697-60750111 GCF_002837175.3 Physeter macrocephalus
CCTGCGCGTCCGGAGCCTGTGCTCCGCAACGGGAGAGTCCACAACAGTGAGAGGCCCGCGTACCACAAAAAAAAAAAAAAAAAAAAAAGGTATTTCTGTCAATAAGAATGAACAGAAACATGTGAAATACGTTTAAGTCCATGAGTTTGTAGTAATACAGTAAACTTCCCCAGCAATCTGTAATGTTCATTTTGGAGGATGCTAGGGAAACAATTCATTATTTTGAAACAAGCAAAAACCAAAGGAAAGAATCAAGTATGACCTGCCTTTTCTATGTAAACTGTATGTCAGGATAGCTAAATAGTTAACAAGAGGAAGTTTCTCTTTATAAAAGTATTCTCATTATTACATAAAGAAGAAATAATGCAACCACTAAGGAAATGATGGATGTAGGCAATGATCATCAATGGTTGCAAAGAGAGACCGAGATAAAGCGAGAAAGAGATGAGTAGACATCCATCCTATGCTTCGTAATAGGAGACCACTGTGCTACCTCTCAACTATTCTTGCCTAAACATTCAAACCTGAATCTGACTGTCACCAGGTCTAACTGCCAACAAGTTACAGAAAATATAGGGATGAGAAGAACATGTTAAACAACAAATCAAGGGGATGCAATCAGCAGAATTCAGACTGTAGGAAACTCTACAGGACAAGTGACCTAGTTTCTTCAATAAATAAATTAAAAAAGAAGGAAAAAAAAAGAGGTGGGGAGGGATAGGGAATCTCTAAATTAAATTTAAGGTACATAGCATCCAAATGCAATATATGGTCTTATTTAGATCCTGATTCAAATGAAAAAACATGTGCTATCATTTTTGAGACATTTAGGAATGTGAACCCTGATTGGATATTTAATGATATTAAGGAATTAATTGTTGATTTTAAGATATTATGGTATGCTATTTTATAATATTATATTTTAGATAATATGGTACTATTTTTCAGATTTATGATATTATGGTTAGTTTAAAAAAATCTTATCTTTTAAAGATATATACTAAAATAATTATTGATGAAATGATAAAGTGTCTGAGATTTGCTTCGAAATAATACAATGGGAATGTGTGTGGGATGGGGTATGGATGAACCATGACTGACTATAAGCTTATGATTATTGAATCCAGGTGATTCGTACTCTACAATTCTCTCTACTTTTGTTTATGTTTGTAATTTTCCAAATAAAGAAGTTCATTTAAAAAAAAAAAGACAATGAAAAGGTAATCAGAAACAATGAGTACAGATGGCTCTTTTTTTGGAATTTTGATGCAAAAAGGAAAAAAAAAGCAACAGCTATCAGGGTCAACAGAAGGGTATTACAAAAAAAAAACACCTTAATTATTCAAGTATTACATATGTATGGAAAAGTGTACTGCACAAGGAATCCTCATCAAATAAATAACCCCATATATTAAAAAAGGTATTTTACTGGGTCTTTTGGGTAAACATATATGGAAAACAAATGAACCCCACATCTAGGAGTATAACATTTAGCCCCCACACACGGTGAACTCACAGTATGGAAAGGACAGAGCAAAAACAGGCAAAAATAGGCAGGCTTCCACTTTTGTGAGAAAGGGGATTTCAAGCTAAGAAGTTGATCTTGTTAAATAAGAACTGAGACCACCCATGTCAACATGACACAACTGCTCTAGGAAATTCTAGTCCAGGAGGATAAATAGATAAATTGTTTGCTTCAAGAAATTAATGTATCTGGGCAAATAGTTTGCTCATCTGGGACAGGACAGATGACTTTCAGGACCACAGACTGCTCACATAGGCAAAGAGCGCACATACATGACCAAGTTTATTAAACGAGACTTGCTTCAAGACCCCTGCTTTTCTGTGTCTATGGATCTTAAATTGTCTTAAATGTCACAAACTGTGCCCACTCCCCATCAATTTCTTGCTTTGAAAAACCACCTTAAACCACTGGAGCCCAGGCCTCCAAATCCTATAAACACCCTTTCTTGAAATCCTCCTTCTTAGAAACTACACCAAGGCTCTTTCAAGGTGTTATTCTCCCTTTCTGCAGTAAATACTGAATTAACTTAGACTTACTTTGCTTGATCAACAGGTTTTTCTGGTCTTCTTTTGAGGAGTTGGCAGTAGCCAAGAGTTCTCCTAAAATCTGTGAACTTGAATGAGAAAAAAACCTGCCATTTATTTTCAGAAACCTTTAACTGAAAGTAAGCATTTCCTTCAACTATGAATGTGCACAACAAACCGCAGTGACTTTTGCACAAGTAAAAATTACAGGTATTTTCAGTCTGCATTATAGCTGTTGCATACATCTCAAAATATCATTTACGCTTAACACTACTTTGAAATGAATGATAGGGTCAGAATTGTGAAGGCGCTGAGATTTTACCCTCCCTGCAAGCTAACAAGTCAGCTTGCCACCGTTTCCTGGATAAGGACAGAAGACACAAAACTCCTCGATCCCAAATGTAAGACTTTATTACTCAGAGCAAAAGGGGTAGCTAGGGACTTCCCTGGTGGCGCAGTGGTTAAGACTCTGTGCTCCCAATGCAGGGGGCCCCGGTTCACTCCCTGGTCAGGGAACTAGATCCCACATGCATGCCGCAACTAAGAGTTCGAATGCCACAACTAAGGATCCTGCCTGCTGCAACCAAGACCTGGTGCAACCAAATAAATAAGTAAATAAATATTAAAAAAAAAAAAAGGGGTAGCTAGAGTGTCAGCGTATTTGCGCTGTTTGCCTGAGCTCTAATTCCCACCGGGCAATGTGGAGGGCCAGGTGACTCGAGCACATGTAGTAGATTATGTTACATAAGAAGAATTTAGAGCCGAGGGCCCAGCACTTGTTTGAGTAAGCAGCAAATAAGCTAGTCTGTTGCCTAAGTGACTACCTACTGAAACCGCTCAATATCACAAGGGTAAACTCAGCAAGGATGTCCAGGACCCCTGGTGGACAGCCTCTCCTACATGTAGTACTATATCTTGTCATTAATGCATTTATAAAGGAGAAGATGTATTACTCTATCATCATTTTGATTTTATATTTTAATATAAATCATTCCTTTATAATCCTACGTATTTTACTGTATGCATACAAATACATTACTCTGAGATGGGGTTGGTAAGCTTAACCAGGCTGCCAAAGGGGCCCATGGTACAAATAAGGTCAAGAAACTGAAGATTTTCAAAAATATTTTCACCAATAAGTGTGGATATAAAAATAAAATTTTATACAACTCCATTACTCAGGAAAACCTTTTCAGAGCTCTTCTTGTCTAGAAGGCAGAGTGGGAAGGGCCCTGGCACCAAATCCAGGGCACTAGAGTTTGACTTTTAGTTGTATGAACCCCAATTTTCCTTATCTGTAACATGAGATGCTTGTTACCTAACTCACTGGCTCAAAACGTAGAGAGGTACGTTGTCACACGTTGCTGGTGGGAGTGTAAATTGAGTACCTTTTCTGGAGAGTAATTCGGCTATATGTACTCAAAAATATTCAAATCCTTCGAGCTAGTAGTTCCATTACTAGAAATTTACTATTAGGACATAATCAGATTATATATAGAGAAATGTAAGTAAAAAGATGTTCATGGCAGTATTATTTATAGGTAAACACTTCTGTAAATATCTGGAATGTCCAACAATTAGGGCATAGCTACAGAAATTGTGGCACTTCTATACTGATAAATGCAGTCATTATGGATTTTTATAGCTGAATGTTTGGCACCATTAGAAAATGCCTATGATTTTATGTTAAGTGGAAAAAAAAATCTAAAACTCTTTATGTAGTATGCCTCCAATTTTGTTTAAGTGACCTATATATGTATATAGGCTCAGAAAAAAAGCCTAGTTAGAAATTTACTGAAAACGTTACTGCTAGTGGTATAATATATACATATTTGACATTTTAAAATTTACATTTAAAAACATTTCCCAGTATTCCTCAATAAGCATGTGATGCTTGGTAATAAGAGAAGCCAATTATTTTCAAAAGCAGCTCAAAATTGAGCTTATTTATGTGCAATGCTATGGAGATCATACTGTGCTACACAATTGTGAAATGTTATTAGTGTTTTTCTGGGGCTTTAGAAGCATGGTTGGATTCATGTTTAAATCAATAAATTTGACTGCAAGGAAGATACATTGGTCAGTGGGTGGCCCAGTTTTGTGCAGCTCCTCCAGCAGGCGGGCTTCCTCTGCTCCCTCCTGCCCCCTCCCCCTGCAGCCCAGCAGCTGAGAGACTCGCCCTGCTCTAACCTCTGTTTGTTTTTCTTCTCCCCCTCCATCCACCACCAAGCCCTCCTTTCTCCTGGTACAAGTCTGTCTGGTCTCGTCTCCTGGGCTGAATCATGCCTCAGAAATGGAAAAAGCCTCAAGGCCAGGGCCTGTCTGTGTTAAACAGCTGGGGCCCAGCTTTGAGTGTGCCATCAATGTGCATAATGAGAGTTTTGCTGCAGATTCCGGGTTAGAGGCCTGTGTGGGTGGTGCCATGTTTCTGGGCATCTGGGCCTGAGCCCTGATGGAATGCTAAAACTATATGGCCAGACAAAGGTGAGGAAAAAGCCACTTCTGTGGCATGATTTGAGGGCATTCTTACCCCAGAGGTCTCTGGTGCCAACTCACTCTCCTCCACTCTTGAGATCTCCACCATAGGAGAAGGCTCCTGTTAAAATATACATGGATCGCCTGGGGCAGCAACATATCCTAATACTAAGACAGGCGCTGGGGCTTCCCTGCTGGCACAGTGGTTAAGAATCCGCCTGCCAATGCAGGGGACACAGGTTCAAGCCCTTGTCCGGGAAGATCCCACATGCCGCGGAGCGGCTGGGCCCGTGAGCCATGGCTGCTGAGCCTGCGCGTCCGGAGCCTGTGCCCCGCAACGGGAGAGGCCACAACAGTGAGAGGCCCGCGTACCGCAAAAAAAAAAAAAAAAAAAAACCCCAAAAAATGGTTAATAGTAACTATGATTTATTAGGAGCTTACTTAGTACCAGGCACTGTGCTAAAGGCTATATAGGAATTTCTCGTTAGTTCCTCCCACTGCCTGGATGAGGGAGGGACTATTACATGCTAACCCTGACCTGGCAGGACAGTCTGCTATATACAACGCCCTCTATTAAGGGCTGGGCCTTCAGGGGTTGCTACAGCATAGAAGAACTAAGATGTGTCCATAAATAACCGTGATTCATAGTAGAATCAAAGCTTGATGGAGCTGGCAGAGAGCTTAGAGATTATCTGGTTTAAACTTGTGTTTACTGATGACAAGAACTGACTTGCTTTGTTTTTTCCCACAGGGTTTGGGGATTCAATGATATAATGATAACAATAGCCAACACTTAATGAGTTGCTTGCTCTGTGTGTACGTGTGTTGTTGTGTGTGTGTTTTTGTGTGTCTCTGTGTGTTTATCTCATTTAACCCTCACAATGACCAGAGAGAAGCACTGTTATTATCCCATTTCATAGATAAGAAAACTGAGTGAAGAAGCTAAATAAGCAACTTGTCCAGTGTCACACAGTTAGCAAATGGTGGAGCTGGGATGCTGGCAGAGTAGATTCCAGCCCTTGGGTGCTGAACCACCATGCTCTCTGTCATCCCAGTTACAGAAGGTGGTTAAGAAGCCTAGGAAGCGGGGGCTGGATTGGGTGCATGGGAAAGTGTTGTAGACCATAAAGTGCTATACAGACATGAATTATTATTAGAAAGAAGTAAGGGACTCCTCTGGTGGTCCAATGGCTAAGACCCTGTGCTCCCAATGCAGGGGGCCTGGGTTTGATCCCTGGTCAGGGAACTAGATCCCACATGCTACAACTAAGAGTTCGCATGCCACAACTAAAGATCCAGCATGCTGCAACGAAGATTCCGCGTACGGCAACAAAGATCCCGTGTGCTGTAACTAAGACCCAGCGCAGCAAATAAACACATATTTTTTTAAAAAGATATAGGTAAGGGTTCCAAGAGAGGTATAAAGTGGTACAGAGCTCAGAGCAAAACAAGGAAGATCTCTAGGATGAGATAGCATTTGCTTTGGATTTGGACCTGTGTTCCTGGGTAGGAATGAGGAATGTCCAGGGTGTGTGTGGGATTGCCAGGTGGGGAAGAGTTTCCTCTAGCCCTCTCCCATTAACAAAGGATGGATGATCAGGTTAGCTAACTAGCACCTAAGCCCAGGAGAAGTGATCAGGACCATAGAAAGCCTTGGGGACCTCCAGCCGAGATCCTAGCTGCAGAGAGCAGGCTGGGTGGGGGCCACTCAGAGGGGGATAAAGAGGGAACAGAAAGCTGGTAGCAGGGTCAGGGCATGGGGGTCAGCCAGCCAGCATCCAAATCCTGACATTCTAGCACACTCTGATTATGAGGCCATGAGCAAGTTTCACATTTCTTTCTTTTTTTTAAAAAAATCTTTCCCTGCTCTCCAGTGCATTTTCTTTTTTTTTTTTTTTGGTATGTTCTTTGTGCTATTTTTTTTCTTATTAGTCATCAATTTAATACACATCAGTGAATACATGTCAATCCCAATCTCCCAATTCATCACACCCCCACTCCCACCCACCGCTGCTTTCCCCCCTTGGTGTCCATACGTTTGTTCTCTACATCTGGTTACACAACATTTCTATCTCAGTTTCTTCATCTGAAGAATGGGAATGATAATAATGGCATGTCCCTCAGAGGCTTGTGCAAATTTAACATGCTAATCTGTATACAGTGTTTACTATGATGCCTGGCACACGGTAAGCACTCAATATGAGCTCGCTATTGTTATTTCTGTTATTGTAATCCCAGGGTACCTGACTGGTACCATGATTCAGGGAGGAATGGGGTCAGAAGAAAGAAGGCACATGTCGACTTCAGTCTACTTTCCTGGTAAACCTAAACCTGGCAGGGGTGAACTGGCTCGGGAAATAACACAGACCAGCTGCCCCCTCTCCTCCACCTTAGGTTTTGTCTTTGACAATTATTACATCTGCTTTTCAGGGGAAGTCTAGGAGAGAGAGGAGGAGGAGACAAAGGTTAGTGGGCTGCCAGTCCTCTGAAACTGGGCTAATAGAGACTGGTCATCAGTCTGATGTTTGACATCTTCCTCTGGAGGTTCTGTTGGAATTTCCCAGCTCTTGTCAATTAACCTCCCCAGCCCCTTGCATACTATGGATTTACTTTCCATATGTGTCTAGAAGCAGACACATCCTGCAGGGAGAATGCAGATGGGGTGGGAAGTCCTTTCTTGAACAGGTTAATGGCACAATAGAAGTATGACTGGGGTGGGAGCTAGGGAGAAGGGAAACTAATGTGAACTGACAGGCACTCCTTCTCAGGACCGAGGCTGGGTGAAGCAGCTTGCCTGTCACCATCACACCAGCCCTGCAAGGGAAGTATTTATTACTTCCATTGTACAGATGAAGAAACTTGCCCAAGGCCACAGCTAACCCACAGAGAAGGGAGTCCAACCCAGATCTATTCAACACCAAAAGTCATCCTCTTCCATTAGAGTATGTGGGAGGCTTACAGGACTAAAACAAGTATCTTTACTGGTGCTTGAAAAATGACATTTTGAATACATTTTATACAAAATCTGAGAAACTCCATTGATTCAGAGCTGTAGGCTGGGCTGACCTGGTTTGGAAAAAGGAATATTCTATGGAAGGTACAGCTAATTCTGCTCATAGGTCACCTCCAATCCCCAGAAAACAAAGTGCTGGATGTTGGTCCTGTCTTTTGTCCAGGTAGAAGCTCGCAGTTTGCTGTCATCAGCAAATCAATCTCCATCTGGATACAACTATTTTCAGTTACATTTTACTACTGATATTTGCTCAGTGGCTTTCTGTCAAAGGGGAAGGGAATAGGTCAAAAGCACAAGGAGCTATTTCTGGGCTCTGGCCTTTGGGAAAGCAGCCTTGTTCTGTTTATACATCCTCTCTCTAATTTGCCCAGCCTGACCACAGAAACATCATCCTCCAAGCCCAGGTAAATACAGGCTACCAAATACTCTCCAGTCAATGGCTATTGAGCAACCCAAGGAGCCCAGAACCCTATACTAGGCAACTGTGATAAATAAAGAAGGTTCCTGACCTTGGGCTGCTGGAGCAGAAGTATATTCCCATGTGGGGGAGGAGGCCCAGAAGTGCAAGTTCTGAGCCCCTCTCTGGCATGACTCTTGGTTTAGTCACCCTTTCTAGCACTCATCCAGTTACACAACCAAATTGAGGTGTCAGCACCAGGATGAACCCTAGTTCATCTCAAAAGGGCAAGAGGAGGCAGAAGAAAGTTGTTTTTTTTTTTTTTTTTTGATGTGGACCGTTTTTAAAGTCTTTATTGAATTTGTTATAATATTGCTTCTGTTTTATGTTTTGGTTTTTTGGCCCAGAGGCACGTGGGATCTAAGCTCCCCTACCAGGGATCAAACCTGCACCCTCTGCATTGGAAGGTGAAGTCTTAACCACTGGACCACCAGGAAAGTCCCAGAAGAAAGTTTCTTACTCAGCAATGAATAGCTGGATGAATCAGGTCTCTTTCAGAAAATGAAACCAAAGGGAAGAAGGGGCCTGTGTCTGGATCACCTTCAAAAGCTGGGTGTGAAAGGGGCCTGTGTCTGGATCACCTTTGAAAAGTTGGGTGTGAAAAGAATGATGCAGGGCAAAGGGCTGCAAGGAGAGGAAGGAAGGGAGGGAGAGGGAGAGAGAGAGGGAGAGAGGGGGAGAGAACAGGAGGAGCCTAGTTGCTCTGTAGAGCCTAGGAATGAAATCAGTTGGAAGGGAGCCCCCAGGTCCCACATCCGAATGTGTTACTGCCAAGTGCCCAGAGGCCAAAAAGCCTGGCTCAGTCTGTCAAGAACTGGAATTTTTTCCAACCCTGAAGCCCCAGAATGAGAACAACCAGCTTCCCCTTCTTTTCCACCAGTTATTTCAGAGACTCTACTGGTAGAACCCCACCTTCAGCTCTGATTTCCAATGTTGTTTTTGTTTAACATGGGTGAAAAAGTGTAGAGATCTGAAAATAGGTGAAGTTGTACTTTAGAGTGGAAGAGAAAAATCTGAGAAGTGGCCCAAACCCTCACCAATAGCTCTGCAACTAAGACGAGGCCTTCACCAACTAGGATTGGAATGGTGGGGTTCAGATGAAATAATTTATGTGAACTCATTGAGCCCAGCCTGGTCCCTTGGGACCAAATAAATGTATTTGTTCTTTCTCTATGGTAGATATTGTCCTTTGTGTGTGTATGGAGGGAGTGACCTCCATATTGAACTTATACTCTCTGTGACTGCCCCATGAGATTCATCACCTCCACTCCTACCATCCTAGTCCCAAACCTTTCCTCCTAAATGGCCTTCCTGCTTTGACTCCTGCCTACTACAGTTTATTCTTTACATAGTAGCAAGAGTGATCTTTTAAAAAATATAAATTGTATCTTGTCACTTTTCTGTTTAAAACTCTTCAAATGCCCCCACTACACTTGAGTAGAATTTAAACACTTTACCATGGGTAACTGGGCCCTAACATAACCTGCACTCTGCTGATTTCATCTCCTATCACTCTTCCTATGGCCCACTTTGAGGCAGCCACCCTGACATTTGTTTCTGAACTCACCAAGACTGTTCCCTCCTCAGGGCTTTCGTGCTAGCTATTCCCTCTGTGCCTAGAATACCACCTGTTCTCCTTACCTGTCATGGAGGTCTTGTCTGACCGCCCAAACTAAATTAGCTCCGCCTCCCACCCCCATCACTCTATTTCATTTGCTTCATAGCAAATGGTAATGATACTAACTCAGCCAGTCTTATCTATTATTTGTTTACTTGTTTATTGTCTGTTTTCCCCACAACAGCACAGTCCCTGAAGGGGCACTGTGTCTATCTGGTCTATCACTGAATCCCTAGGGCCAAGCAGAGCCTGGCACATAGGAGATCTCTAATATTCGTTGGATGAATGATCTTTTCAAATCCTAACAATCTGGTGAGGTCAGTGAGAAAACCGAAGGTCCCGTCAGATTCAGGATTAGAGTCCTGGTCTGTCCGAACACAGACTTCGTCTTCCTTCCCAGGGTACCTCGCCCCTTTCCACAGTTCCCCATCTCTCCCGACCTTTCTCACACACTTAATCCTCCTCTCCAGGGAGGGCAGGCCGGACTTCCAGTTCCTTCTCAGAGCCTCGTGCAGACCCTCAAAGCCCTCCCACATTTCGGGGGCTCAGAGACGCCGCCCTATTCTCAAAACGGACCCCAACGGGTGCGCGCACCCCCCTCCCCGGACCCCCAAACAAGGGCTGAGAAGAGCCCCGCAATATCTACGGTAAAACGGGGCGGGCCCCAAAACCCACCGGCAGTAACGGTTCAGCAGCTTCACTCTGTCCCACTCCCTGGCTAGGGACCCCCAGGGCCTAGTGGGGGCGAGTTGGAAGCTCCAGGCATCAAGGGCAATGAGGACATCCCGGGCCGAATTGGGGATGTGCCGCCTTCGCGCAGCAGAACCTTTCTTCATCGGGCCTCGTTCGCCGGCCGGTCTGCTTTGGAAGAGACACCCCACTTAACCGTCCCCCGCTCGCACCCTCCCCGTCTCAGCCCTGTCTGCAGAGGCCCGCCTTCCTCCCCGTCCAGAGCCCAGGGGTTGCTGTGGCTGCAGCTTTCCGCCTCTCCCTGGGGGCCTCCCCAGGCGTGGACCTCTGAAGCTATCGACAGCGTCTGGCTCGTGGGCGAGGGCCTGCAGGTTTCCTCCAGCTAGGGAGGACGCAGAGCGGAGGCGGAGGCAGCAGCAGTTTCAGGCCCTAGGCCCCGCGGGCTGGGTCGGGTGAAGCGCGGCCATCATTCGCCATCCAGGGCGCGCGCGGCCCTCTTGGGACCTCGCCGGCGACCCGTAGCTCGGGCACGCGCCTGTCGCAGCCCGCAGGAAGGAGGGGTCCAGCCTGAGGCCCGGCCACCATGGAGATCCCCTCGGCCCTGGTCTGGCGTCTGGGGCCTTGGGGGCGGCCCTGACCGCCCTCCTCCCTGCCCGGCCTGGATCGCTGACCTGCCCTCCGCGGCATTCGGCCACCTCTGCGTCTCCGCCCTCCCCTGGCCGCGCTGCTGCCTGGGCGCGGCGGCGGCGGCGGCGGCGCCCTGTTGAATGGGCTGTGAGGGCCCAGGTTTGAAGCGCTGGCGAACGCGGCCTCCAGGGGCGCAAGGCAGCAGCAGCGGTGGCGACCAAACGGGTGCTGGAGTTGGCAGCGGCCATGGAGGGCCTGGCTGGCTATGTATACAAGGCGGCCAGCGAGGGCAAGGTGCTGACTCTGGCCGCCTTGCTTCTCAACCGGTCTGAAAGCGACATCCGCTATCTGCTTGGCTATGTCAGCCAGCAGGGAGGGCAGCGCTCCACGCCCCTCATCATCGCAGCCCGCAATGGGCACGCCAAGGTGGTGCGCTTGCTGTTAGAACATTACCGGGTGCAGACTCAGCAGACTGGCACTGTCCGCTTCGACGGGTAGGTACATCCCAACTCCAGCCTCCTCTCTAACGCGCGCGGACCCACCACTTTATGGGTCTTCCCCTCCCTCTCTCGCTTCATGGAGGTATCACTTCTCCCATTTTGTACCTCCTGACCTGCCTCATTAGTGCCCACTTCACCTTCTACTCCATCCCCATATTTTGCTGCTCATTGGCCCCTACTCCTTATTCCCTCTATAGGTAAATAGCCACACCCTCTGTCTTGATACCTAATAAGTATTCTGTATTCTTTAGTAGATAGTTTGTGAAGAAGCAGTATGGAGGAGGTAGCCGCCTTTTCAGGTTTTCCCTTTATCAGTACTGGGGTTGTAACCGAGATCAGAAATTAACGAGATCAGCAATTAACGTTGAAAACCTCTGTTTGATGAGTTATTTGGCCACCCAATTTTTACCCCTTCACGTGAGTGTCCGATAAAGTCCCTTAGTGGGTTGTGGGACCTTAATGTCAAAATAAGCCCCTAGAACCAGCAGCAGTTGCAGCCTCTTGAGGGGTTGTCACGCAGCCAGGCTTCCCAAGACATGATACTGACTCTTACACATTGCTGGGGGAAGATATGTTGGCTGCGAAAATGGCACCGGACCTGGTGTAGGACGAGATGATGCCATTGTTAAATTACATGTTATTCTGTGATGTTGTGGGGAAGCTTGATGATATACTGTTATTCCGGGTGGGGAGTTCGAAAATTCATATTGTCAGAGTTAAAACTTGCCGTTTAGGTTTAATTGTACATTTTTTTGGGTATGATAGAGTTGAATGCAGAATTGTCAGGTTTGACGTTATCTTTTCTGTGCTGGATGGTTATAACCTGTTTTACAGATTACAACTGCATGAAGATGCATTAATTGTTTTTGTTTTTGTTGACTTGTGCCATTACATAAGCTATTCTAGCATTTTCTTCTTTTGAGATAGATGTGGTCCTAGCATAAAGATATGTATCTTTAGTTTTGGTGATTGAAAACTGCTTGGTTAAAACCTGATGGACAAAACAATTCCTCTTGAAGATGACTAGGGCATTGTTGAATTTTGGTTGATTCTTTTTGTAGATTGAAATAATAAGAGCTTTTTCTTCTGTTTTAGATGAGAGGAAAATATTTCAGGGTATTACATTTTACTGAAATGATAGCCCACGGGTGGTGGTTAACCTCTGGTACCACCTCTCTAGACGTTAAGGAGATGGTCTTTTTCATATTAACCAAAGATGGCAACCTGATTCTTGTTCGTTTTCTTTTACTAGCTTCTGTGTCCTTTCTGTGACTCCCTGCATTCCCACAGCCTTTCCTATACGCAGAGGAGTGAAGTAGGATGACCCCTGAACTTCCAGCACCATTCCAGTTGTATAGGCACAAGCATCCATTGAGATATGAATCTCTGCAGTAACAGCTACTGGTTACACTGCTGCTAAGGAGCTTGCTGAGGCCTGTTTTGATTAGGAGAGAATAGTGGTGAGAAAATATAGTTTTCTAAAGCATTTGGAAAGGCTTTGCTTATCTTTCTTATCCATCAAAGAGAAAGGTGTTTTGAGGTGGCAATTAAGAGAACCTGAAATGGCTAGGAATGTAGCATTGAGCCTGTGTAGTGGCTTACCTTGCCCAGTATTTTGCACTGGCCAGTGAAATTAAGGGGTTCAATAAGCAAACATATTTTGACCACCTACTGTGTGCCAGGCTCTGTAGTAGGGATTGGGTTTGCAGAGATGAATGACATACTGTTCCCACTGCAGAGGAAGACAGTCTGGTGCCCTGGGCGGGGGCTGGAGGTGGGGCGTGGTGTATGGCAGAGGTGAGAAATAGATGAAAATGAGTAAGTGTAGATGCCATGCCATTTAGGGTTATAGAAATCTTTTGGACTACTGAGGGAACACAGGGAGAGGAAGTGCTCAGCTTTGCCTGGGAGAATCAGGGAAGACTTCACAGCCGAGGTGATATTTGAGCTCAGTCTTAAAGGATAGTAGAAAGTGAAGAAGAGGGACGGCAGCATGGTGCTCTTGCAATGACAAGTGTTTCAGTGCAGTTTCAGGAAGGGGTTCAAGCCTGGGAAATTAAGAAAGAGACTGTGGGAGACTAGAGTGAGGTGGAGGCCAGATATTGATGACCCTTGTGTAAAATATCAAGAGTCAGACTGGTGAGACTGGAATTGCAAAGATTTCTATCATTTGAGATTTTGTGTGAGCCTTCTTCAATCTGTCTTTTTTTTTGCTTATGGATTATTACAGTTATGGATTTATTAGCTGCTCTGTCAAAGTAGTTTAGTTTAGTTTTGTTTTTTAACTTATTAAATGCCTATGATGGGCCTAGCCCTGTGCCACACAGATAATGTGGAAGATGTAGAAGAAAATGTAAAGTTTCTACTTTCGAGGAGCTTACAGATTAACAAAAGAGAAGAATTGAAATTCATGGCCACCTTTCTGCCCACTCACACCACTCTGTGAGATTATTTTGCAGTTTGTTCCAGTCATTTAGGCATTTCAGAAATAGATGAAGAGAGTGTTACTTGCAAATGTCATGATTTCACTTTACATTCATTCCAGACAGTGTGAAAATGTTAGTCTGAGTGAAGTGTTAATAATATGAAGCTCACTCACCCCTCAGGGACTGGCTTTTGCGAGGTACTTAGCCAACCCCCCTTCTTTAGATTCCACTGGTACTTGAGACCCATGGCCAGATAGGGACAAACAGGTTCTTGTGGGCTGAAGTAGATTAGTGTTTCCTAATTTTCAGTAATTTATGTACCATCTTCACAATTTTTTGCCAAATCATTCACCACCTATCCTGTTATTTGCCTAATATTAAAAAAAAGTCTCAATTCTTAGCTTCATCCTAAGCAACAGTATCTGTGTAATTATGGGGTTTGATATGGTACTCTGCGTGTGTGTGTGTGTGTGTGTGTGTGAGAGAGAGAGAGAGAGAGAGAGAGAGAGAGAGAGAGAGAGGGATAGAGAGACACACACACATAGACATTAAAATAACTTATTTTAAAAAGCCTATACTCTGCCTAAAAACATCTATAATACCTTAGAAAACTAAAGTAGATTCATAATAGAGCCTCAAAAGGGGGACGGTGCCACCCACCTAGATTAAGCCCGATTCTGATATTTGAGTCCTTGTACATATTTTTAGGAGTAACATTTGAGATTATTTTATTTATGGCTTACTGTGTAACGACCAAAATTGACATAGATGAGTGGATAAGAAAAAAAATTGGGACTTCCCTGGTGGCGCAGTGGTTAAGAAACCGTCTGCCAATGCAGGGGGATACAGGTTCGATCCCTGGTCTGGGAAGATCCCACATGCCGCGCAGCAACTAAGACCGTGCGCCACAGCTACTGAGCCTGCGCTCTAGAGCCCTCGAGCCGCAACTACTGAAGCCCGCGCACCTAGAGCCCGTGCTCCGCAACAAGAGAAGCCACCGCAATGAGAAGCCCACGCACCACAACGAGAATAGCCCCCGCTCACCACGACTAGAGAAAGCCTGTGCGCAGCAGCGAAGACCCAAAGCAGCCAAAAATAATAATAAATGTTTTTTTAAAAAAGAAAAATTACATGCATGGGAATGAAAGAACCTTTAGTTGGAGTATGGGAAGCTGTTAAGAATGTTATAGAAATGGAACAGAACAAAGGGGAGGTGTCATGTGACCTTGGAGTACTGTGCTGGTTTGAGTTCTGAGGGCCTGATTGCTGTGTGCCAGAGTTTGTGGGGAACTCTTGTCCTAGAAGAAGTTTGCTGACATGGATGGGAAGGAGAACAGGACCTCTGGGAATTCTGAGGCTTTTTGTTGAGTGCTCTTTTAAAGTCCGTGCTAGTACTAATACTTCTAATAAATGTCCAGGTAGAGGAAAGGTGTAAGGGGCACAACGTCATTTGGCTTCATTTAGAAAGTCATTCCAGTATATATTTCAAGGAACTACATATGATCTAATAAGTGATTTTAAGGACTTTGGTTAAAATAAGGTGCTGATCATTTACATTTAATGAATTTTTATTTCTATTTCAAATGCTTAACCAGACATTTTTATTTCAGATTGAACCAGGAAATACATGAGTTCAGTTTTGTGATCAGAAATGTTATCTTTTATTGTGCAATGTTTCCATCATCTGATGCATACATTTTGTTTAAAAGGTGAATATCTGATTAAATTTTCTTGATTTTTTTTTTTTTTTTTTTGGCTGCGTTGAGTCTTTGTTGCTGTGCACGGGCTCTCTCTAGTTGTGGTGAGCCCGGGCTACTCTTCGTTGCGGTGCGTTTGCTTCTCATTGCGGTGGCTTCTTGTTACAGAGTGTGGGTTCTAGGTGTGCAGGCTTCAGTAGTTGCAGCACATGGGCTCCATAGTTGTGGCTTGCAGGCTCTAGAGCGCAGGCTCAGTAGTTGTGGCGCACGGGCTTAGTTACTCCGTGGCACGTGGGATCTTCCCTGGACCAGGGATCGAACCGGTGCCCCCTGCGTTGGCGGGCGGATTCTTACCCACTGTGCCACCAGGGAAGTCCCAAGTTTCTTGATTTTTAAGATGAAATACATAATAGATAGTTTACATTGCAATTTTAGACTCAATCTAGAAAGATCATTGTTTTATAGTGCTTCTCCCATAGGCATTAAGTAAATATTGCATTAATTTGATTACATTTTTTATTTATTTTCTGTTCATTTTGTTATAAATGTGTTTAGAATTTTGTTTTGAGGCAGTATATGGCTATAATTTTAGCTGTATTTTATGGACAAAAAATGTCATAGATGTTAGGATTATAATTCCCTTTAATCTGTTTAATGTTTTTATTTAGATGTAGAAATTTAAAAATCACTAAGGCTAATGTTTCTGAGGATTAGTCATTCTTTAACACATTCTACAGTGAATATGTTTTGTCATAAACTATTTAAAAAATTTTAATTGTCTCAATAAAAATAGATAATTGAAACTTTTTTAAGGCTCTTGTCACATCACCATAGGGAAAATGGAAATTATTAGATTACACCAGGAAAAGTATTAAACGATTATAAAAACCAAGTGAGGGCTTCCCTGGTGGTGCAGTGGTTGAGAGTCTGCCTGACGATGCAGGGGACACGGGTTTGTGCCCCGGTCTGGGAAGATCCCACATGCCGTGGAGTGGCTGGGCCCGTGAGCCATGGCCGCTGAGCCTGCGCGTCTGGAGCCTGTGCTCTGCAAAGGGAGAGTCCACAACAGTGAGAGGCCTGTGTAATGCAAAAAAACCCCCCAAAACCCCCCAAAAAACCAAGTGAAGTATATACTTGTAATTTAATTTTTACTCATGTCATTAGTTCTGGGAAATTTGAGGCCAGAAAAGAATTTTAATCACTTTTGTCTTTTTTTCCCATCTTTAAAATGGGGGTCCTATTTATCTTGTATGTTATTGCAAGAGTTAAAGATAATGTATGTGAATGCCTATTTTAATGTAACATTTCTTGAGTTTTTACTTAGTTTATGTTCATGTTCCTGGCATATAACAATTTAATATTTTTAAGGTGTGCAAGGAAACTTTGTAACTATGTAAATATAACTATATGTTAACTATGTATTGATTTTTTGGATAGATTATATTAAGAAGTTTTTTTAAAAAAAGATTTTAAAATTGAAACATGTTTGAACAATGACATGTATTATGTTTCCTTACATTTGATGCATTACATAGTTTCCAAAGTACTTTTGTATTTTTAATCTCATGTAAGCCTTTTAGTTATATGTCTTTAAAATGGGCATAATAATAGTATCTACCTTATAGGATTATTGGGAGAAGGTTATTATGAGAATTAAATAAGATATACTGTATATTAAGCACTTAATATAGTGCTTGGCACATGGAAATTATTTATTAGCTATTTGTGTTTATTTAAACTTTTTCTTTAAATTGATTTAGAAGTTAAATTATAGTAGTAATGTAGTGTCTCTTTTTTATTTTTGTTTTAAATTATATCTATTTTTATTTTATTTATTATTATTATTTTTTTTGCGGTACAACGGGCCTCTCACTGTTGTGGCCTCCCCCGTTGCGGAGCACAGGCTCCGGACGCGCAGGCTCAGCGGCCATGGCTCACGGGCCCAGCCGCTCCGTGGCATGTGGGATCTTCCCGGACCTGGGCACGAACCCGTGTGCCCTGCATCGGCAGGCGGACTCTCAACCACTGCGCCACCAGGGAAGCCCAGTGCTTTTTTTGAATTATGTTTAAGAAATCATCATCAACTCCAAGGTCATGAAGATTGTCTGTTTTTTTTACAAGCGTTTATTGTTTTGCTTTGCATATTATAGGTCTACACCACTTCTCAAATTTTTGTGCATACAGTCAAGGCTAATTTTTTTCCAAACAGATATCTAGTAGCTGCTTCTTCACTATTTATTAAAAAGAACACACTTTCTACCTGAATTTCATTGGAGCTTTTGTCATTAATCTCTGATCCTTTATGTGTGAATCTATTTCTGGAGGGTTTTTTCTTTTTTCTTTTTGGGTTGTTGTTGTTTTCTATCGATATATTTATCTATCCTTGTGCCACTGACACACTATCTTAATTACTATATTTTGTCCTCCAACTTTTTCTTTCAAGGTTATCGTGGTTGTTCTAGGTCCTTTGCATTTTTAAAAAATTAATTAATTTATTTTTGGCTGTGTTGGGTCTTCGTTGCTGCATGTGGGCTTTCTCTAGTTGCGGCGAGCAGGGGCTATTCTTGGTTGCAGCACGCGGGCTTCTTATTGCGGTGGCTTCTCTTGTTGTGGAGCACAGGCTCTAGGCACACAGGCTTCAGTAGTTGTGGCGCGTGGGCTCAGCAGTTGTGGCTCACAGGCTCTAGAGCGCAGGCTCAGTAGTTGTGGTACACGGGCTTAGTTGCTCCGTGGCATGTGGGATCTTCCTGGACCAGGGCTCGAACCCGTGTCCCCTGCATTGGCGGGCAGATTCTTAACCACTGCACCACCAGGGAAATCCCCCTTTGCATTTCTATATACATTTTAGAATTGGCTTGTCAATATCTACACATATGTGGATGCATGCACACATTTGTGCATGTGCACACACACACATCCCTGCTGGGATTTTGACTTGGATTGCATTGAATCTGTAGATTATTTTGGGGGAGAATTGACATCTTAACATTATTGAATCTCCTAAACAATAAACATGGAATATTTCTCCATTTCTTTAGGTCTTTATCTCAGGAATGTTTTGTAATTTTCAATGTAGAAGTCTTGTACATTTTTCATTAGATTTACTATCGGATATTGGTATTTTCTGATGCTGTTGTAAATTGTATTTTTTTGACAGTGAAAGAAAACTTTTTTTGAACGTTGTGTTTATAATCATGACAATAAAAATGTAATAAGTGAATTTTAATTAAACTGAATTGTTTGCAAAACGTACAGTTGGCAACCACTAAAACATTTCAACTGATGTAATGTCTTATTTTCTTGATTCATTCTTTAGTTTAAAAAATCAATTAACAATTAAATGACATTAAAAAATGAAATTTTAAAAAGAAACTTCAGAAGTCTTCAAATTTATTTTGAGGTATGTCTTTCATACAGTAAAATGTACAGATCTTTCATGTACAGTTTGATGAGTTTTTTCCCCTAATTGTCCACCCATGTAGCCACTACCCAGATCAAAATATAGGACATTTAGGGCTTCCCTGGTGGCGCAGTGGTCGAGAGTCCGCCTGCCGATGCGGGGGACGCGGGTTTGTGCCCCGGTCCTGGAAGATCCCACATGCCGCGGAGCGGCTGGGCCCGTGAGCCATGGCCGCCCCGGAGCCTGTGCTCTGCGGCGGGAGAGGCCCGCGTACCGCAAAAAAAAAAAAAAAAAAAAAAAAAAAAAAAAAAATATATATATATATATATATGACATTTCTAGTAGCTTTAAGCCTCATCTGAGTCAATCCTACACCCTCCTCCATTAACTCCATAGGTAACTGTTACTGGGAATGCTTTTGCTTATAAACATTTTGCATCATTATTTGAAACTGAAGAAGTAATTGCTTGCATGTTTATAAAGTGCATCCTTTATTTTCAGCAGAAGTGATAGATGGTGTTGATAATTGCAGTTAAACTATGATATTTATATTATACCAGGCAGATTGTACTCTTTTTCACTTCAAGGGAGATAGAATTTGACCTGTGTTATAAGGTTGTACCATTCATGTTGGGGCAGTAATTGTTTCTTTCTCATTGCTGTAGTAGAGTATAATACTTATTAGCTTAGATAATCTTAGGGAAGAATTATCTGCTTAAATACTTTTCTTCCTAAAGCAGTTTCTAACACAATGTTAATGCAGAGATTGGGGTGGCTTTCTCACTGATGTACTGAATGAAACTGTGGTACCTAGGGGTTCTGGGAGGGAGGAACATGCTGTGCTCCCAAGAGCCAGTGAATCAGCTTGGTGGTCAAGAAGTTACAAAACTCCATACTTTCCTCTTTGTTTTCTGAAATTTATTTACTTTTGCTAGTAGTAAGTCAGTGATTCGTTTTTTTTTTTCTTTTCTTAGGTTTTTATACTTTGGTAATAACAACAGTCACTAACATTTATTGAGCTCATACTAGGTACAAGTACTATGCAAAGTGCTTTACTTAAATTACCTGATCTTATTTTCAGCCAAACTAATGTTTTACTAACGCTCTGTAGATTGAGGTTTTGGGTCAGTGTAAATGAATACATCCTTTAAATTTACGTTAGGGCAGGTAACCTCCATTTTCTAACTGTTCGTTCTTTTCATGAATAGGTATGTCATTGATGGTGCCACCGCTCTTTGGTGTGCAGCAGGGGCAGGACATTTTGAAGTTGTTAAGCTTCTAGTCAGTCATGGAGCCAACGTGAACCATACCACAGTAACTAACTCAACCCCCCTACGGGCAGCATGCTTTGATGGCAGATTGGACATTGTGAAATACTTGGTTGAAAATAATGCCAACATCAGCATTGCCAACAAGTATGACAACACCTGCCTAATGATTGCAGCATATAAAGGACACACTGATGTAGTCAGATACCTTTTAGAACAACGTGCTGATCCAAATGCTAAAGCACATTGTGGAGCCACAGCATTGCACTTTGCAGCTGAAGCTGGGCACATAGATATTGTGAAGGAGCTGATAAAATGGCGTGCTGCTATAGTAGTGAACGGCCATGGGATGACGCCATTAAAAGTAGCTGCTGAAAGCTGTAAAGCTGATGTTGTCGAACTGTTGCTCTCTCATGCTGACTGTGACCGAAGAAGTCGGATTGAAGCTTTGGAGCTCTTGGGTGCCTCCTTTGCAAATGACCGTGAGAACTACGACATCATGAAGACATACCACTATTTATATTTAGCTATGTTGGAGAGGTTTCAAGATGGTGATAACATTCTTGAGAAAGAGGTTCTCCCACCAATCCATGCCTATGGGAATAGAACTGAATGTAGAAATCCTCAGGAACTGGAATCCATTCGGCAAGACAGAGATGCTCTTCACATGGAAGGCCTTATAGTTCGGGAACGGATTTTAGGTGCCGACAACATTGATGTTTCCCATCCCATCATTTACAGGGGAGCTGTTTATGCAGATAACATGGAATTCGAACAGTGTATCAAGTTGTGGCTTCATGCCCTGCACCTCAGACAGAAAGGTAACAGGAATACCCATAAGGATCTTCTTCGATTTGCCCAAGTTTTTTCACAGATGATACATTTGAATGAAACTGTGAAGGCCCCAGACATAGAATGTGTTTTGAGATGCAGTGTTTTGGAAATAGAACAAAGTATGAACAGAGTAAAAAATATTCCAGATGCTGACGTCCACAGTGCTATGGACAATTATGAATGTAATCTCTATACTTTTCTGTATTTAGTGTGCATTTCCACCAAAACACAGTGCAGTGAAGAAGATCAGTGCAAAATTAACAAGCAGATCTACAACCTGATTCACCTTGATCCCAGAACTCGTGAAGGTTTCACCTTGCTGCATCTAGCTGTCAACTCGAATACCCCAGTTGATGATTTCCACACCAATGATGTCTGCAGCTTTCCAAACGCGCTTGTCACAAAGCTCCTGCTGGACTGTGGTGCTGAGGTGAATGCTGTGGACAATGAAGGGAACAGCGCCCTTCACATTATCGTTCAGTACAACAGGCCCATCAGTGATTTTTTGACCTTGCACTCTATCATCATTAGCCTAGTTGAAGCTGGCGCTCACACCGACATGACAAATAAACAGAATAAGACTCCGCTAGACAAAAGTACAACTGGGGTATCAGAAATACTACTTAAAACTCAAATGAAGATGAGTCTCAAGTGCCTGGCCGCCCGGGCAGTTCGGGCTAATGACATTAACTACCAAGACCAGATCCCCAGAACTCTTGAAGAGTTTGTTGGATTTCATTAAGTGACTGGATATGTAAAATCATTTAATGTGGTGCTAAAAAGTAAAGGACTTTAATCACAGACAATAGAATTATGTGTTCATAAAATCTGCTTTTCTTTCCACTACCCTTCCTCCCTACTCATCCTTCCTTAGTTTTGTATTTGGTCTTCTTGCCTCATATGGTTACTGATTTCAAATACACTTAAACAAAACCACATTGTTTAGGTGTAACTATAAGGTGTTCGGATATTGGTCACTTAACTATTTTTCTTTTTTTTTTAAAGGAATGAATATAAAATATTTTGTTTATGTAACAAGGGCCCTTATGATTTGAAGTTGATAATGTTTAAAAAAAAAACTGCCTAGAAAAGTATTTCTGTTAAGCCTGTGTCAGCATGTTATTCTCTGCAGCAGTTTTGAGGATTTCATGAAGAAAAACAACGAAAAGGAACATTAAAAGTAATGGAATATCTAGATGTTCTGCACATGCCAAACTGCTATAGGTAGTTTTCACTCTTCCATTATTTATGTGAAGAGATCAACGCATTATAACATCAGGAGGATTTTTAAAAATATAACTGCAGATTAATCTGAAAAATGTGCTAACTTAATAATAGTTACAAATTTATAAAGTTAAATCCATTGAAATTGTTGAATTATGCTGGGTGGTACATACACAGCAGTAATCTTAAAGCAACTTTTCAGAGAATATTGATGGACTATTTGCCTTTGGGCTTGGATTCTAAAATGTGTGGAAGTCTCTGTTTTAATATAATTAATCTAAATTGCAGTAGTCTGCATTTGACTTAGCTCACAGACATGTAAAAATTATGAATGCTGTGTTCTCTCTTAGGAAACAAATTGTCACAATATAGTTATATGTTCTTCTTTTGTCCCCTTCTCCCTTTCTTCTTGTGCGGTATCTTTTAAAATTGGAAACTACTTTTCCAGAGGGCATTATTTGTGCCTCCCTAAGAAGGTTTTTATGACAGATGAAAAGGAACTGGGATATTTTTAATTTTTTCACCTTATTCAGTCTGTGACAAGTAGAAAAATCACTAGTGTGGTATAGGAAATTCCGTGTTTTTGATAATAAAAATAATTCTCAATGCCATTTGGAAAGATATTTCTGCCTGAGGGCAGCAAATTTTGGAACCACAAAATGTCACTTATTCCGACAGGCTGTACAGAGGTCTTTATGGGTTTTTTTTGTTTGTTTGTTTTGTTTTAATGGCAACATTGTAAACTGTCAAATTAAAAGAATATCCTGTGATTATCTTTTAAGCATCACAGAAATTCAAGTAAAGGGTACACACCTATTTCTTTCAATGTTAAAAATGATAAAGAAAATGAAATTAGCTATATCTGTATTTTTCTCTCTAGTGCCAAATGAATGCCTTAGCTACTCATAGTGCATGGTACTGTAAGTGAAGGCCTGCAGCTTTTCTTCTTTAATGAAAAGCATTATAATGATGCAGCAACATCAGATATGAACTAAAAAAAACAACAACAAAAACCACTGGTAAGGTTTCAGTTAACATTTTATGTATGGATATTGCTTTGTGAAGTGTAAGAAAAAGGTTGCAGCCGGATCAGTATAAAACATAATGACTAAGCCAAAATCAGCACCTAGGGCCTTAAATAAAATAGATACCCCATGAAATGAAACACTCTGAAGGATAGGAGGGAATGGATGGGGGTACTTTAAAAACTTCTTCCCCCAAGAACGCAAGATAATTTTACTGTGCTGTAGTTATACTTCACATGTCTTCTTGCTTCAGTTAGGAATGTTTTGATGGTAAATTCTGTCATAGTAATATATTTCTGTTTTCCTAACCTGAGATTTTTACAAGGAAGGTTTTTTGAATGAGCCCTAATTTGAAAGTTACTGGCCTTGATCTTCCTGGTGTGAATCAGGGAACTACTATACCTTGCTCTTGGCAACTCTCATGGCCTGAAGGAGAAAATGCTCATCCTCCAGGTGAGTGAATCACGCCTTTTTCACAGCTCAGATCAGACCCTGTATTTTTCAGACTTCAAGGCCTGCTTATTTGACAGTCTGAGGAATAGCTATGATACTTGGTATTTAGTTGGTTCCATTATTAATGCATATGATTGTTAAACATCAAAACTTAAAATATCAGATAATGTTGCATGTTTTAAAAATCATTTCACCCCTTTGGCTACCCAGGACGAGAACTATTTTAGATATTACTTACTTATAAAACGAGGATAATGATTATCTGTACATATTCAGACATCAAAATTTAATGACACTCAGTGTTTTTGAGAAGGGAGGACTGAATGCTGGAGAGAGTAAAACTGCTGATTGAAATGCTGACAAAGCCGGAGAAAGAATTTGAAGACAGCAGAATGGACTATGAACTTTGCTAATGGTAACCGAGATTTTTTTTTTTTAAACTATAGTATAGCGGTACATTGTGCACTATATTGCTAAGGATCTAATTCTGTCTTGTAAAACGAATCCAAATACGTATTGTGAAACACCTGTATAAAACCATTCTTGAAACAAGTGATTACATGCCTGTTTTGTTTTTTTTTTTTTTTTTTTGGTAGAATTATTTTAAAATCTGTTTAGCCGAACCCTTCCCAAACTTAAGTTTTGTTTTGTTTTTTTAAGAAAATAAATAAGTAAGGAAGGTGATAGTTCCGTATCTCAGCTCTCCGAGAACTCTGGGCTGTTGCCATTTTTTAGCCACTTTTGTCATTTTGTGTTTATTATTGGTAGAATTATGCTTTAGATTGTACGTCTTCCTTGATAACATGACAAATTCAATCAAAACTTCTTGGTCTTGCTCAGTAATTGTCATATAAATTTAGTTAACTAGAGGCCCAAGTGGATGAATGCCTGGGCAAACCATGTGAAACCTTGGGTGGGTTTTGCACTTAAGAGTTGGTAAAATTGAACTCTTGAGTTTAGGTAACTATTTAAGTCAAGGAATGGGCAGCAAATCCACCCTTCAACTGATCAGAAAGGAAATTTTTGACATAAGAACTCTGACACAACATTGTTTTCAGTCTACCCTGGATTGCTCTCTAGTAGGCCACAGTCCAGCTACCTTAAGGTTCTTTGCTGTGGGCACTTCAAACAAACAAACCCAAAAGCAAACTTTGGTCTTGCTTGTTTCTGGGAAGGGTTTTATTGCATTACCCTGATCATTGATTAATAACTGTAATCATGAGAAACTTAGGCATGATAGCACTGTTTGAAGTACAATGTGATGTGGGGGCAGCAACTCCGTGAGTGTCAGCTCTGCATTTGGCAAGTGGTTTTGAAAACCAGAATCCCAAGGGAACACTACCCTGTCACTAGTCTCCATCTCAGTTGAGGCAGCTACTTGAGGAATAAGGCCACTTTAGATTATTCAAGCAGAAGCATTTCTTTCTGGGGGAATGGGGCAGGGTGAGGAATGAGTTGCTGGACCTTGGATTAGTTTGCTGGTTTTAGAAGCAGCCAGTGATGGAACTACAGAGTAGATGGATAAAAGTATAAAGGACTTGCTTTTATGGTACATTTTCTGTAAAAACCTTAAATGTTCCTTTTCAGGCTAGCCAGATGTAACAGTGTACAGAAGACTATTCCGTTTTCCTCACTGACTATACTATGACATTAAAATGGGTTAAAGAAAACAAACCTCTGCCTTTTGCTCTATGAAAAGTCCATAAGATTTTAAGCTGTGTGTTGACTCCGACTCTGAAAATGCACAGCCCTGCTCTGGATACCTTCTCTGGAAAGTAGAGAGCTCCTAATGTGTATGGCACATTGCCGAGCTTTCTCATACATTCCTGGCAGACTTGCCCAAATCTTCAGATGGGCTGGGTTGTACAGTACCTTCTCCAAATATGGGATCTGAAATAAATACTACATGGATAGTGGGGATATATTAATTTTTTAAACTGTAAAGTAAATGTGGTCTCTAGTCCTAGGTTTGTGGTGTGTTCATTTGTGTTAATATATAGGAAAGGGACACTGACTTGATGGTTATGGGTAGTGTATCCTGATGTGTGTGCAGGGGTGAGAAGTGCTAAATTGTTAACAGCTTTTCATTTAGGGGTGAGTCATATGGTGAGTGGCCTAATCAGAAAAATGAAGGAGCAAAGATGTAAGCTTCGTCCAAGCAATGCACAAGGTTTTGTAACTTTTTTTTTAATCAGGTGTTGTAAAATTTGTGCATGGCCTTTTTTTGTTGTTGTTGCTTAGTAATTGATAGAGGAGAAAAGATGAGGGAAAATAACCTCAGCTTTGCTAACCAATCAAGTATATAGCTGGGGAGTAAACTCTGACGGGCTTGACGTGTTGAAAGATCCTATCCTTTATAATATTCACCCCATCCTGCAATCTTCCACGTAGAGGAATTACATTGTTGTATTCTAGTAATTCACTGTGATTTATAACAAACCAGTGATGTCATTCTATTGTGCACTTTTGTCAAACCATTTACATGACTTTAATAAACATAGTGAACTTGCTGACTGCACCAGAGGCCTGTTAGTGATTTATATATTGCATGACATTTTCTATTTGAGTTTGACATGTAGAATCATTTTTAATTTCGTGGTAACTGACAGTCCTAATAGCCCAGCTAATTTGAAACTAACAATATTGCTGTGTAATAGGAAAAAATGGTGTTTGTGTTCAGTAAATGTTTGAAAAAAAAAACTGCCTTGAAGTATGTGTCTTTATTGTTCAGTGTTGAGATGATCTTTTGTTGAATTCATTTTTAAAAAGTTGTGAAAGTTACATACATGTGCATGGGGAAAAAATTCAGATAGTTAAGAAAAATTCAAATAGTAAAAAAAAAAGTTACTTTTTCATCTCTCTCTGTCATTTGGACTCTTCAGAGGGTACTCACTAGTTTTTTGAGTAGCTTCCCAGAATTTTATGTGTATATATGTGTATTTTCTCCTTTTTGTTTTTTTTCTTTAATGCAAAGGGACTTTTAACTTTCCTGTGCTATTCTGCATCTTGTTTTCATTTAATATATCTTGGACATTTTTTCATTTTGGTATGTATAGATTTTTTAAAAAACAATTTTATAGCATTTAATTCTAT
The DNA here is from genome assembly GCF_002837175.3 of Physeter macrocephalus. NCBI lineage: Eukaryota > Metazoa > Chordata > Mammalia > Artiodactyla > Physeteridae > Physeter > Physeter macrocephalus. Next base: position 60,740,547 of record NC_041224.1, read on the forward strand.
GGATGGACTTAAAATTTATTTAACCAGGCCTTACTTTTGGATTTTTAGGTTTTCAGTTTATTGATATTCCAAATACTGCTTCAGTGAACATCCTTATATACTGTATTCAGAGAACAAATTCATTTCTAGCTCCGGAACTTCTGGTTTAGTGACTGAGTGTTTAAAATCTTGACAGAGGTGATCCAGTTGCCTTCCATCTCCCTACATCATTATTGACATCAAATATTATGTAATCATTTAGTTTTTGCCAAGATGATGGAAATGGAAAATATTATTTCATGGTTCTGATTTGTGTTCCTTTATTATGAATGAGGTTGACATATATTTACTGACCTTTTTTATTTCTTTTGTTTGCTTTTGGGTTGTGGTCTTTTTCTTGCTACGTGTTAAATTCCTTGGAAATTTAAGGAAATTTTCTGTCATGTGTCACAGTTTGTAGTTTGTTTTTTGACTTTTAGTAGTTTTTAATATCTACTGAATTTTGTATCTTGCTTGTAAAGTTGTCTCCATTCCAAGTTCATATATCTTTTTTACCCATGTTCTCTTCTAGTGCTTTTATGGCTTTTCCCTCCCACTTCTCTCTCCCCTCCCCCCCCCTTTTTTTTTCTCTTCCTTCTCCTCCACATCCTTTCCTTCTCATCTTCTTTGGTTTAAATCTTTTATCTACCTGGAATTTATTTTGATTAAGGATCCAGCTAGCCAAGAACTCTCTTATTTTCCACTGATATGAATCATAAACTAAATTCCCATAAAGTAATTGGATCTGTTTCTGGGTTCTCTCTTCTATTCTGTTGACCTGGCAGTGTGGTGGTACCCTGAGGAATACTGTCTGGGTTCTTTCCATCACTTACTAGCTCTGTGACCTCCATCCAAGTCTCAGTTTCTGTACATTGGGACAATAATATTATCTAAGTTGTGATGAGCAAGTGAGAGAATTAAAATGCTTAATGTAGTGCTTAAAACAGTGAAGTGCCTGCTATATGTTAAGTATTAATATAAGTGGGGCTGATGTTTCATTTGTCTTTTTTCTCTAACCAGAAAGTTTATTTTTAATGAAGGTCTTGCAAATATCTTCCTTTTTTTAATCATTAGTTTGTTTGTTTATATTGTAGATAGGAGCCTTTCTTCCACTGTATATACTTCTAAATGTTAATGTTTTGATATAGGCATTTTAATGGATTTCCCTTTTTTTAAAAAAAATTTTTTTTCAGTTGCTTCATTTGGATGTCCCAGATACACTAATCATCATTTACAGGTAATGATGATTTTGCCTTCTCATTTCCAGTATTCATACCTCATATTTCTTTCTTTTACCTAATTACAATAGTTAAGATAACCAGAAGGGTATTAAAGGGTGGTACTGGAGCACATCCTCCGCACATGTTTGCATTCAAATTTAGATTTAGGGAGTCCCTTCGTAGAGATCTGAAAAAATCTTTTAGGGCAACTCTGTCACTTCATAGTTGAGGATACAGGCTCACAAAGAAGTGACTTGTCCATCCAAGGTCGCACAAGGACCAAGTGTCAGAGCCTGAGGTAGGATCTGAGTTTACTGACCTGCTGCACAGTGGTCTTTCACTGTAAGACTCTCACACCAGTACCAGAGAAGCTCATCTTAGGATTTCTGCCAGATCTGTGCCTGGCAAAAATATCTGACTGGACTGCAGAAATCATCCAAATTCTAAATCATCTTTTTTTTTTTTCTTTTCTGTATTTCAAGTAATCTCTGCTGTATTAAGTAACAGATGTCCAGACAAAAGAAAATGCTGGCAGTAATATATTTCATCAGACACCTGATCTAGAAAATTTCAGTATGAGATGCAAATTTCAGGGAGCTCACAAAATCTTAGCTTTTTGGCAAGCTTAGACAAAATTATATATTCTAATTTGCCTGTGATTTGTAAATTTGGTTTGCTCAGTTCATCTGGAGAACAGAACTGGGGTTTACTCTGGCCTCAACCAGTAGGAAGAAACAGTTGGAAATTTCTGTTTATTGAGCACCTACTGTGTGTCGGGCACTATATCAGGGATGTGAATACAAAAAATAAGAATCATGGTCCCTGTCCTTGATAAGCTTGTTGTCCAGCTAGATGTCTCTACCTGAAATCTGATTTTCTATTTTTCCTCAAATTTTAATTTTGAAAGTTTAAGATGTTACTTTTGAACTCTGGCTTGGGCCATCTTCTGAAAGCATTTCAGAAAACTTTACCATCATCATTTAAAATATAGTACCAGGGAGACAGGAACAAAGAACATGCACAACTGATTAGAAAGGATGAGTCCTTAAGGAATGGTGCCCCCATCTGCTTTAAAAAAATATTTTTCTGCTCATACCCTTTTTTTTTTTTTTTTTTTTTTGCGGTACGCGGGCCTCTCACTGTTGTGGCCTCTCCCGCTGCGGAGCACAGGCTCCGGACGCGCAGGCCCAGCGGCCACGGCCCATGGGTCCAGCCGCTCCGTGGCATGCGGGATCCCCCCGGGCCAGGGCACGAACCCGTGTGCCCTGCATCGGCAGGCGGACTCTCAACCACTGCGCCACCAGGGAAGCCCTTCATACCCTACATGGAGCCTTGTGAGTTTGCTAGGTACATTTTAGCCTATATCTTATTGAAAAGCTTCAGAGGCCAGGTGCCAGGCTTGTAACCCTCCCTTCAAGCTATACCAGCCAAGCTCCTATGTTCCGGTTTCAGTTTTTGTTTGGAACATGCTGTCCTACTTTAGTGTGATGTCAAAGCTAATGTAATAGACAGTGACACAAAAGCACTCTGCAGATTTAATGTGGTCGATTAAGCTTGACTGTCCTTTGATAGGGATCTAGTTGACATTAATAGTAAATATAAGGATAATTTGGGGGGATTTTTTTTTTAAAGGTAAGAAGTAGTGCAGAATAAAGGGCAACGTGACATTAGCTAAAGGTAAAAACAAAGGCCAATGTGGTGAAGACAGGACCATTCACTACTAATGGCTGTATTAAGTCAATCACCCAAGGCGTATCTGGTGGAGAAACCTGGCCACTTCATGTTTGGGGTGAGGTGTGGTTGCAGTGAGTCATATGCCAGAAAAGCATGATTAAGCCAGCTGCTTCGATTGCAGGCTGCCTGGCATCTTGGGGCTTAAAGCCAAGAGTCTAGTGTCTTATTTGGGGAGAGTATGGATGCTAAAAGCTCTTGAATACTGATGGAGACAGCAGCTTGTGTTTTATAGACTTCTAGGAAAGGTCTCAGAGAAGCTCTCCCACATTTCCTGGTAAAGAATTATTCTCCCTCTCTCTGTTGTGTTTGTATTAGCCCCCTTCACCTGATACCCATCTTGTTAAGAAGTACCACCTTTCTTAACAAACGGAAGACCCAGAAACTCCACTGTTCGCACTGGAAGGACACCCCTTGGGGGGTTTTTACTGATGACTGCTGCCACCAAGATAGGCTAAAGGGCAGCTGAGAAAGGCCATGCTGTAAGAAACTGACGTTGAAGACTAGAGAATAACAAAATCTTACGGCTCTAGATTTCTGGTTCTATAATTTTAATGTGCTTAAAATTACCTCACAGGAACTGGATCTGTGAGGTCTGGGGTAGGACGTCATCTGTGGTTCTGATTTAGGTGGCCCCTAGGACCCCACTTTGAGAAGCTCAGCTCTGGATAGATACTCTGCTTTAAGAGGCACACCCTGCCCTCCGAGCTTACATGCCCACACCATCTGACACCAGAAAGAAGCAGCACTCTTACCTGAATTTCTCCTTTTCAACTCTTAGCTGGCCGGTACTGAGGGACAGCATAATTGATGTCCACTTCCCTGCAGAACACCGGATGATGGCACAAGGGCCTGAGGCCTCTCTCAAAGCTACCCAAGGTCTGCCCCTCAGCTCCTGTATCTTCTCTGAGGGCCGGCGCCCCTCCCGCATGGGGTCTCACCATGTCAGAATCAACATGAGACCCCCCGGAACATCTTGCACATCTCAGTTCACAACTCCTTGTTGGAGGTCCTTTCCCTCTACTAGACAATGAGCTTAGAATTTAAAAAATCCTGACAGTCCACGGAGCAGATTCTAAAACCGCCTTCTGCTGGTAGTTTGGTTCGCAGTCAGGCCTCGCCCCAGGCACGTTTTCCTCCGCGCTCACGTGCCGTGGAATTGCTTTATTATCATGAGGCCGTCTGGAAATCAGCGCAGCTGTTTTGAAGTAGTGTCTAGGATGGGCCGATAAGGCTTCTAAAAGACTAAACAGTTTTTAAGGTGGTTATGCTTCATATTAACACTCTTGAGTTCACTCCTTAGCTCCATCATAAATAATTACACTTAACTACCAGACAGAGAGCATTGCTAAGAACTCCCATCTATGAACCATAATATGAATTTTCATGTTGATTTGCGGTTGCGTTTTGGACAGCTTGCCACCAAATGCTAAAAATGCTAAAAATGCTTCAGAGGCTGCTGTTCATCTCCCCCCCAGACATTAGCAAATGTGCCCCCAACTCAAGAACTGGGTGATCTCCTGTAGCAAATTCCACTCTGAAGACTTGCTGCAACGAGAAAGTCTTCTAAACTGCAGGCGGGAGCCAAGTAAACTTGAACAGCATTAAGATGACAACACAGTTCCCATTACTCAGCATAGAAGGTCACTTGTGCATGTAAACCCCTTTTTTGTTGTTCGCTTTCTAGCCTACATATTCACCTGCCTGTTGACCTCAACGCTCAGCACACTGGAGTCGCCAGGGGAACTCTGAAACACAAATGATGCCCTGGCCCCTCTCCCAACCAATTAAGTCTGACTCCCGGGGGTGGGCCCTTGTATACGTAGCTTTTAAAGCTTCCAGGTGATTCTAATGTGCAGCCAGGCCTGAGAAACGCTGCTCTAGCATGAGGCTTTGCTCCATGTAAAATGTATCTTCTCTGCTTGCCCTACCAGCACACTTAAGGCCAGTCAATGACATTTATACCCCAGAGCAAATAATTTCAGAAAGGGAGAATTGATAAGAGAGAGAGGAGAGCGACACAGTGCAAGGGCTGAAGGCCTTGAAGATACAAACAAGCCTCCCATTTTTTCCACCTTTTGACCATTTAGTTATTCTTGGCCTAGGGTAGGGGAGGACATGGAGGGACTATGACATCCTGGGGATAAAGGCTGCCTCTGAGTCCAGGGGCTGCAATTCGGTGACCTCTGGGCTGCATCAGACCTGCAGATGCATTTTGTTTGGCCTGCATTGTGGCTGCACATGGCACATTTTAAAAATGTGAATGCCAATCTCTGAAAGTCTGGTTTCACATGAAAGCATTCTCAGAGTTGACAGAGTTTGACAGAAAGAAGACTTGGTGCCAGATCAAACAATGCACTTTTGGGTGCGGGGTCATTGATTCTCCTTTAGCCAGACTACTCCATTCATGAGGGTAATGACGCAAATGAAATACGATTTTAAAATGTTGCCTTCTGATTCTGGTTTCACCATTTGAGAAAAAATATTCCCATAAAGAGTGACGAGTGTGCTTCCCTGGTGGCGCAGTGGTTGAGAGTCCGCCTGCCGATGCAGGGGACACGGGTTCGTGCCCCGGTCCGGGAAGATCCCACGTGCCGCGGGGCGGCTGGGCCCGTGAGCCATGGCCGCTGAGCCTGCACGTCCGGAGCCTGTGCTCCGCAACGGGAGAGGCCACGACAGTGAGAGGCCCGCGTACCGCAAAAAAAAAAAAAAAAAGAAAAAAAAAAAAAGAGTGACGAGTGACTTCATAGCAATTCCTTCTAATCCTTCACGAAGCCCTTCTAAGGCTGGGCTAGAATGACAGTCTGGCTCGAGACAGCAGTCCTGGGATTAGTCTGGATTTTGCTGTGGAACCTGGGGCTCTCTCTTAACTTCTCTGGTTCTGAGCGTCCTCATCTATGGGGGAACAGGACCAAATAATTTCTAAGATTCTACTGGCTTCTTGGGATTCCAAAGGCATGAGAATAGAATGGAGACAACTAACTTTAAGAGTAGTCTGTGGGTAAAGGTGAAGAAACTAGAAGTCAGGGTCTGAAAGTCAGCACTGAGATGCCAGCCTAGAGAAATCTGCGAGGCCTGAGAGGAAAGAGCAGGAACGAAGGGGTAGAAGCTACAGTGACATGTGGGTTTCAACCATCTAAACTGGCCAAAGATGGAACACGTGGGCTTGGGAGGGAGGGAAAGAGGGAGGGAGTGCTCCATCACTGGAGATGTCCATCTCAGACCAGGCAGCCACTGGGAGGGGATGTTGTAGGGAGCAAAGGGTGGACAAGTCCCTTCCAAACATCTAGAGACAATGGGAAAGAAGCAGGGAGCCCCTCATCCACCTCCTGTCCTCAAAGAGTGTAGCTCACTAGGACATGCTCTGCCCACAAAAGGGATGGCAGCCTCTTAGTTGTTTTTAAACACTGTATTTTTAAAAATTTCTTTAAAATATTTACGACAGTAAAGGTCGTACTATGTGACAGGGGACAGATGCCTTTGATGTATCCCCCCTTTATTCCTACCTCAAAACAAGGTTAAGGCATAAATTACTTGGCTGAGCACCAGGCGTGCCTCTTGTCCTCGGGGCGCTGTCATTGGTAGTACCACTTGTCCCATGGGCTGGCAGATCAGACGTTCGCCACCAAGGTTGCACAGGCTCCGGGGGTTCCTGCACCGGCTTTATCCAGTGCATTCCAGGGAGGACCCCTCAGCACTGGTCCAGCCCTTCTCCCCCATGGGTGATGGGTGATGGGTGGTCGGAAGGGAGGGATGGGAGGCCGTGAGAGGCTGTGTGTGTGTGTGTGTGTGTGTGTGTGTGTGTGTGTGTGTAGGGAGGGGGTGATGCAGGGAGGGGAGGCCCGCCACCTCTACCCCTGCCCACGGCCTGCAGCCTTGCCATCGCATTGGGACAGGCTGCGGTGGAAGATGAAGTGGGAACGTGGAGCCTGGGGATTGCGTCATCCACACTTCCGCCAGCCTCCCAGGAACAAAAGCAGCAGGAGGGGTGGCAGCTGCAGGCCTGCAGCTGCTGAGAGCGCTTTGGGAGGGGATGTGGGCGGTGGTCAGTGTGAACGCACGGTGGGGATGCGGGAGAGCCCGCCCACCTCCGCATCTTGGTGGGTGCCCAGCCTCCTAGGTCCCAGCTGCCTGTCCATCACAGTCTTGGCGTCCCAGAGTCTGTCTTCATCCAGGCCAACAGCTGTCACCGCTGAGCCCCTCAGGCAGGGGGCGCTCCGGGGACCTATCTCCGGCCTGGGGAAGGGGTGAGGAGACTCGGGAGCCATGGACAGCGTTGGGGTGGGAGGACGGCGCAGAGTGCAGATCTGCTGTCCCATTAGGTCCCACTGGAACTAGAGGCCTGGAGAGGGCAGAGTGGGTTTGCATTTGTAGTCTTCCCCTCTGGGTTTCTTCTGAGCATGGGGTGATGATGAATTTCTAGCACCTTAGTGATGGGGGCATCAAATGCCCCCACAGAGCCTGGGGGCGGCTTTGGGGTGTACCTTGGGAGGGGTCCCTTTAAATCCCTAGGGATCTGTGTTGGAGGTGCCATGGCTCCCAGTAGGACAGTCCCTCTTAAAACTGACTTGAGTTCCTTTCAGAGGGAGCAGACTTGGTCTCTCAGGAGATGAGGTCAAGTGCAAAGCGAGCTGGCGTCCTCTCCACCCCAGCTCGGTGGGCCACGGGCCTGCACACTGCCTGGGCCCGCGTCCTGGCCCCCATCAACTCACAGCCTCCCCCGGAGCCTCATTCCAGCACTTTGGGGGTGGGGTCCAGGCCGGGCTCCCTCCTGCGCTTGGCACTTTTAAAGAAGCCGAGCTGTGGGAAGGCAAAGGGAGAAATCTCAGGGGTGGGCAGGGTGGACAAGGCCTGTCTCCCCTTCCTGCTCTCCCTTCACTCACTCTCTTAAGGCTTCTTTCCTCAGAAGGCTTCCCTGAACGCCCCAGCTCACGCTGCATATCTCCCCTACCACTGTCAGGCTGCACGATGGGCCACTTAATTGGTGACGGGGAGGCTGGAACCAAGTGGACGGAGCCTGTGTCAAGAGGCAAGCAGTCATGCTGTTTGACGCTGCCCTAGTCAACACCCCTCTCTGGGCCTCCTTCACCTCATCCATAACAGGAGGAGGTTGAGACCAGGGGTTCTTAGCCTGAGGCTCAGAGACAGAGAAGGGCTTTTGGGGGACTTCTTAACAGCCTGACATTGTTGGAGAAATTTTGTGGTTGCGTGTGCTTGCTTTTTTTCTGATCAGAGGAAGCCTAGCTTTCATCAGGTTCACAGAGGGACCCACAAAAGGGTTGGAGCCGTAGGCTGAGCACCCTCTGGTGGCCCTAGCCCATCTGCCTGCTGTGGTGAGGAGTTGGCAAGTTCTGGGGAGGAGGCTGGGTGGGCCCCAGCTCCCACGCAGAGGAGAACATGGGGACTGGCCACAGAGCTCAGAGGCGGAGGCCCCAGGCCCGGACAGCCAGGATGCTGCCCCCCACCTGCACCCTGCGGGGGCCCTCACCTTCCACAGTGCCAGGACCAGCAGCGCCAGCAGCAGGAGGCCCCCCAGGGAGCTGCCCACGATGATCCAGATGGGGATCTGTGAGTCCTCTTGCTTTGAGATCTCAAACGTGATCTGCAAGGTGAGGAGTGAGGCCAGGTCAACAGCGCTACTATTCTGGGGCCCAGGTGGCAGCCTGGGGCGGGGCAGGAGGGTAGGAGACAGCGGGCACCTGGTGGGAGAGCTGCATCCCCTTCCTCAGGGAGATGCTGAAGGGATGGGTGGCACCAGCCTGCCGAGAGGCCTCAGAGCTCCCAGCCCTGGCACAGCGGACACCTGACTCGTGACCAAGTGATCCCACCTCCTCTTGGAGAGGCTTTCTGCCTTGGGCCTGGGGCCACTCCACTCTCCCTGCTTTCTCCTTCTACCACATGGGCCACTATTTCTTGCTCTCTTTGCTGCTTCCTAAATGTTGGTGTGTCCCATGGCTCTGGTGAGCTGGGGACTGACTTATGGAGTAGGCACCGTGGGCACGGCGCCCAGGGTCCATGGTGCTTTTAGGGGCCCACAGAAATGTTCTAATTTCTTTTAAAGTTAGAATCAAAAAATATAATCTTGTCTGGATTATATTTGTCTTTCTACAGACCAAGTCAGAAAATAATGCTTTTAAAAAAAATCTTGTTTATGGAGTAAGGCCCTGAAAGCAAAAGTGCCCAGGGCCGTGAGAGCCCTAACGCAGCCCCGGGGAAGCTCACTCAGTCCTAGGGCCGTAACCATCTTTATGCCTGCTGATGCTTTCACATTGTTACCTTCTACCTGGACTCTCCACTGCATTCCAGACTCATATCCAACTGTCTACTCGGCCCGCCTGGCATCTTTACCAGGTCCCCAGATAAACTCCTGATCTCACTCCTCACCCTCAAACCTGTTCCTTCAACATCTTTCCCCTCAAAGCAGATGGCAGGGGCTTCCCTGGTGGCGCAGTGGTTGCGCGTCCGCCTGCCGATACAGGGGAACCGGGTTCGCGCCCCGGTCTGGGAGGATCCCACATGCCGCGGAGCGGCTGGGCCCGTGAGCCATGGCCGCTGAGTCTGCGCGTCCGGAGCCTGTGCTCCGCGACGGGAGAGGC
>NC_041224.1:60750158-60824603 GCF_002837175.3 Physeter macrocephalus
GCGCCGGGAGAGGCCACAGCAGAGAGAGGCCCGCGTACCGCAAAAAAAAAAAAAAAAAAAAAAAAAGCAGATGGCAGCCTTGTCCTTCCTTGCTCTTGCTTCTTGTATTGGTCACTGACTCTCACTTTCACACCCACGTGGACTCTGGCAAAGTCTATCTGCTCTACCTTTGAAACGCCCAGAATGTGGCCACTCCTGCCACCACCAAGGCTACCTCTCTGGACTGAGCACCCTCATCTCCCACCTGGAGACCGTAGCAGCCACCTAGCTGCCCCTTCTGCTTGTGTCTCGCCCCCTACAGTCTGCTCTTGGAATAGTAGCCAGAGGCAGGGGAATTATTCTCTGCTCTGCTCCGTCCTCCAGGTTTTCCCATCTGCCTCAGAGTGAAAAACAGAGTCCCTGTCCTGGCCTGCAAGGCCCTGCACCCTCCGGCCTTGCTTATCTCGCCGGCCTCCTCTCCTGCTCTGCCCCTTGCTCTCTCTACTCCATCCCTCAGCCCCCGCCCGGCTGCCAACGCGCCCAGCACACGCCTGCTGCTGGGGCTCCCCCAACCCCCCTCGCTGCATGACACCACTGTATTTCTTCTAGTCTCTGTCTGCTGTCCCCTTATAGGCTTTCCCCAGTCTCCCTGTATAAAATAGCATCCCTCATCTCCACCCTTACGCACCTGCGTTTTTCTGGGCAGACCTTATCACCACTGACATTGTATGTATTTATGTTCGTTGACTCTTCCCCCCACCCGTCTAGAGTGTCAGCTCCAGGGAGAGCAGGGGCTTTATCTATTTTGCTCACTGCTCTACCCTCAGTGCCTGGAACAGCGCCTGGGACGGAGCAGGGGCTCAGTCAACGCGCTGAAAGCCTGAATGAACGCACCCACGACAGCATGGCGGAGCCCGGCTTGGCCAGTGACTCTCTATTCACCTTGAGGCAAGCCTGCTCCCCTTCCGCCTTACCTCACAGAGCCTCCATTTCCATATCTGAAAAATGGACGTGGGGACGCCCCTCACAGTGCTGTGAGGAGTAAGCAGGGTAACACGGGAAGTGTCTGTTACGGTGCCTGGCACGTAGGTAGGGCTCCACCAACAGCAGGTCCCTTCTATGCTCTTTCCATCCCTGAAGGCTGGGACCTGGCTCTGCCTTCCCACACCAGCACCTCGCACAGAGCCAAGGCAACAGGGGCTTAAATTTTGGGTTGCTGGTTTCTAAGAGAAGTGAGGCATCCAGAGAGTATAAGAGGGGTTTCTGGGGGAAGTGGGAGTGGAAGGAGAAATCGCTTCAACTAGTCAGTGACAAATGGACTAGTGTGGAGAAAGGGGTGGTCTGTGTGTGTGCGAGGGGCGTCTGCACCATATGCCTCTTCTCGCTTGATTGCCTGGAAAACTCCCACGTCTCTCGAGATTCAGGTCAAGTGGACCGTCTCCTCCAGAAAGCCTTCCCTGGACGTGGCTTGCTCTGACCAACCCCCATGCCAGCACCTGTGCTCTCCCCCAGACTGCACCCACATTTCGTTGCCCTCACCCCCCTGTCTGCCTAATTCATCTGGTGGGTGAGCCTGAGTCACAGGACGAACACCTGACAAATGCTGAAGAACGAACAAATAAAACAGCTCCTCCGGTGGGTCTGCTGAATGCTGCTTCGGGCTTTTGTGCCTGCTCCCCCTCTGCCTGGCACACCCACACGCTGTTTGGGATGGACGTTTGTGTTTTATGGAGGTCTGGCTTCCTGACCAGGCCCATTTTGCTCTCCAGTGTCTCCTGGGGTGGGGCTGGTGGGTGACTGGGCATCTGGTACAGGACGCTCACCCGGAGCCCGGGCCAGGGTTGGGGATGTGGCCAGTGGAGGGCAGCAGCGTCCCACGCCCGAGACGCCTGGCTCCTTCCAGAGGACCCGCCTTTTTTTCAAGACCCAATTTCTCATTTTCACATGGAGCCTCACCCCTTTCCTGGACCCTGATTCAAGCCAGTCTGATCTGACACAGTCTGGTTTTACTCAATTCAAAAAGAGTTCCAATTCAGAGACAGCTCGAATCCCTCGGTCTTCACAATTTCAGTTTGCCGCAGACTTCATTCATTAGATTTGAGGCGCGGATGGATGGGGAGGGGAGGGTTGGCTGGCCGTTCTAGGCTGCCAGCCTGCCAAGACCCAGCCTCGCCGCCCTGAGGCAGGTGGGCAGGCAGGCAGGCCTGGGCTGCGCTTCCGCTTCCTCTAGTGTAAAACACGCAGGTGTCCCTCCTTCCTCGCCTCCGGGGGCTGTTGAGGTGCAGCACCTGGTGCCTATTTCTGGCCCCGTTCTCCCAATTTGTGCCCCTAACAGCCTGTTTGTCTCGATTTTCCCTCGCCTCTGATGCTGCACTAACTGCTGGCAGGCCTGTCCATCTCTCTCCTGCAGGGGGAGTAGGAAAACTCTCAGGGAAGGGGCAACCCTTCCCCAGGCTGGCCTGGCCCGGGCCCAGGTCTGCAGGGTTCCCAGTGCTCACCTGGCGGCTGGGATCCTCCTCGCGGAAGATGAAAGGGCTGTGGAACTGCCTCTGCAAGGCTGCGTGGACCGTGATTCTCATCGACTTGTACTTGAGCTGTGTAATCAGAGGCCTTGTCAGGTTCTGGCCCCTCCCCCGGGGGAGACTCCCCAGCACCTGCCTCCTCCAGCCTGGCCCCTGGGGTTCTACTTACTGCTTTTAGGGACCTCAACCACAGGTTCCCCAGCAGATGGAAACTGATTTCCTGGTTGGGGGCCAGCCTCACGTTGCAGTTGATGGAAACTACATCAGCGTTGCTGTGATTCTGAAAGAGAAGGTGGGTCTCAGGGTGAGCAGGGCCTTGGCCACCAGAGAGATGGCTCAGCTGCCCAGCTTGACCAAGTGGGGTTTTGTTCCTGAGGTAGGAGGGGCAGAGGACAAGGAAGAAGGAAGGGGATGGGGGTGGGGGACACATGGGCTGGGGCTGCCAGGGGCTGGCTGGAGGACAAGGTAAGGACGGTATATCCGATGCTCCACTTGAAGTTGTGCATAACTGGGTGTATTTCGGGAACAGAACTTTGGGTCAACGTTAGGGCGCCTATAAATGTCACCACCATACAAACGCATTAAAGGGAAAATGATAGTATTACTGCAACAGATGCAGAAAAAAGCCTTTTATGAAATCCAACTTCTGTTTATGATAAAAACTCCCAGGGAACGTCCTGAATCTGAACAAGGGCGCTTATTTTAAAAAGCCTGTGGCAAGTATCACATTTAATAATGAAAAATTAAAAATAATCCCTTTAAAAGCAGGATCAAGATAAGACGGTCATCATTTCTGTTTACCATTGCCCTTATAGCCAGAGCAACAAGACAAGAAAAACAATTTAAAAGGACTGAGTGGTAAAACTAAAACTATCATTTCTTGCAGATGATACCGTCCTAATAGAAAACCCAAACAAATCATCAAATAATTAGGATTTATTAGGTTAAACTTATTTGTGTTGCTCCCTCGCAGCCACCTCACCCCACCCAAGTTCAAGTCTTCAGTAAAGTGCACTACGCTCCAAAGATGCTTTGTGTGAGGCACTTGAAAATGAAGAAAATGAAAATAGCTAAGATTTTTATTTGGGTAAGGAATAGTGAAGGCATGCTCAGAAATTGGTATGTGGGGACAGAGGCAGCCCTGGGAACAGAAACCTGGACACTAGCAGATGTCTTGGGGAGAGCCTCAGGAGTGGGAGCTGAGCTGCCTTCCATCTCTGGGGGCAGGGAGGCCCCAGCTGACGTGGTCAGTGTCTCCAATACAAGCCCCGTGTGGTCTTGCTCCTTCCTTCTCTCTCTGCTTGTCCGTATCCTACCGGCCCTTTTAGGCACAGGGGCAAGTCCACGACCCCTGCTTCTCTACTCGAGGCTGTCTGCTCCACTGCCCCTCACTTGACACGTATCCCAGCCTTGCTACCTGGCTTCTTTACACTCAATCCCATGTCTCCTGTGAGATAGTGAGCTCACTAAGGGCAAGAAGTATCTTTTCCTTATTCTGTGTCTTTTCGGTTTGAGGTTGGGACATAGAGGTGCTCAACAAGCTCTTCTGGACAAACTACTGGACAAGGAGCTCAGGCAGCCCCCTCTCCTCGTCCCCCGGGGCTCTTGGTGTGGGGGACACTCACCAGCTGTGGGGCACGACTCAAGTCCTCCTCCATCGGGGCGTGCCGGTACTCAGTGCTGTTCCCCCAGATGTTACAGGACGTGTTCGCCTGCACGAGGACACACGCAACCAGCCTCACCACCAGCGCTGGCAGACTCGGCGTCCCGGACACGGTCCTCTCTCCTCCTTTGCCCAGAGAAGGCCCAGCTGGCCCTGGGCTTGGGAGAAGGAGCTGAGGTCTGGGGACTTGGGGGCACACCTAGGGATACGTTTGTCCCCTCCCCTGTGCTGGCCCCCCGGGGCACGGGTACCTGGTCAGCGAGGAAGCCCTTCAGCAGCAGCAGCCGGTTGCCACCCCTGGTTGCGATGGGAACAGTGAACTTCATCATCACCCCGTGGATGGGGAACAAGCCCAAGTTTTGGATCTGTGGCCAGAGTGGGGGAGGTGTCAGTACACCCAGCAGCAGTTGAGGGGTGGAGGACGAGGCTCACGGGGCGATCCCCCCAGCCAGGCCCCTTCAAGCCCCCTGGCTTTTTCACTGTAGATGCTCCAAAGCTCTTCCAGATCTCGGCGGGGGGCTACAGGATGAAACTGCATGAAAGCTGAAAGGGATGGGCTCCTGGAGGCTGAGGATGGGTCACTTCCCTTTTCACCCTCTCTTGGCTGTGGTGTTGGTGGCCTCCCTGGACAGAGGTTGAGGTTGGGGTGGCGATGGTGACAGCAATTCCTTTATTGTGAGAAATAATCAGTAACTGATGCAGGATGTAAATAGTGAGTGTGTGTTGGTCCACATTCTAGCCGTGACACATTTGGTGTCAGAGCCACAGTGATCACAAACAGGGCTTTGGAATCAGAAAGCCTGAGCACATAACCTGGGGCTGCTGCCACAGATGAGCTGTGTGGCCTTGGGCAGGTTACTAAATCTCTCTTGGATAAGCCACTGAGGCATCTGCATGTTTCCAGCTGTCTACCTGCTCCCAATTCTCATTCAGCAGTTCAGGGCTGGGGAGATCTTGGGGCACACTGTGGCAGAGACTCTAAACTGCTTCCTAATTCTCCTTCTCCCTCCTTCCTTGGTGACAGAAAGCAAGACAAAAAGACATATTTCCTAGCCTCCCTTACAGCTGAATCACACCGTTTTGGACAATGAGAAGTAACTGGAAGTGCAAGGAACTGCCGAGGAGGTTTCTTAGTAGGCAGGGGTCTGGTCTGCTCTTCTCCCCTTCCTTCTTCCTGGAATGAGAACGTGATGGCTGGAGCTGCAGCCACCTTGGACTATGAGGTGAACTTGATAGACTGATGATTGCATGTTGAGGATGGTGGAACAGACACAAGGAGACCCAATCCCGGATGACTCTGTAAAGCTGACAACTCTGGACTTCTTTTATGGGAGAGAATAAACCCCCGGGCATTTAGACCACTGTTTTTTTTCATACTTAAAAAATTACAAGCAGCTACACCTAATCTTCACTGACACATCCTCCCAGTTCAGCCCCATAATTTTCCAGATGAGGACTGAGAGCCCCAGAGAGGGGAAGGGACTTGCCTAAAGTCACACAGTGAATGGGTGGCAGGGTTGAGGCTGAACCCCAGGCGCTAGCAATGATTCCAGATTCCTCCCCTCCCAGATGGGGGATCCTCAGCTCCTGTCTTTCACTGTCTGCGTGACTCCCTTCCAGACTAACCTTGAAAACGCAGTTGAAGGGAGGCCCAATGCCATGGTATCTCTCCAGCGAGCTGTTGGGCTTGACCTCGTAGTGGCTCAGGCTGCTGCTCCTGCAGGGACAGAGGACAGGGCCGCTATGAGCTCAGTCAGTGTAGGCTAGATGGATAAACGAACGAAAGAGGGTGTGGGCATGCGCCCGCCTCCCCCTAGACCACAGCAAATACGTTTCCTCTTGTCCATTGGGAGTGCTGTGTTGGGAAGGATTCTGAGGCTCAGCAGGAATAAACTCTGAGATCAATTAGCAATGTCTGCCTCGTGTGTGGGATGGCCATGAACCAGAAGAGCAAGTTATTTGCCACCCCTGCCCTCGCCTCCTGCCCAGGGGCATGGCCTCTTTTGATCATGAACTTGCCCACTGTGCACCGTTCCAGCCTCTAGTGGAGGCCGTGGGAGGGCCTGAACTTTCTGTCTGTCTGTTGTTACCTTCTGACTTCTCTGCCCTCCTGGGAGCTCTCAGGGGGCACACTGGCAGACTGAGGTGGGTGGGTTGTGGGAGCAGTCTGCCCTGCAGGGAGGAGCATTTTCTCACTGATGCTATTTAGAATTGCTAGTGCAAAGTGGTAATGAAATGCAGGTGGACTTTTTAGCAGGTTTTACTATTTTAAAATTCTCTGCAGACCATTCCTCCGCTTATAGCCTGCACCTGGGGTGGATACTGCCTGCTGCTCCAGCCCTCCCCCTCCCCCACTGCGGGGAGCTCCCTGGGAACCTGGTCTGTATCTCTTCCTCCCCCATGTTGACACCACCTCCCCTCCATGGACGAGGGGGTTGCACTCTCAGGGGCATACCCGGGTACATCCCATAGTCCCTCAGCATGAGGGCCCTGGGGCCGCGGCCCACCTGGTGAAGAGCACGTCAGCCTCATACTTGAGGTGCAAGCGCAGGAGGGCCGTGTTGTCTTCCTTGGTGCTCTCTTCCTCGTCACTGTCACTGCAAGGAGAGCCGGCAGCGCCTGTGGTCAGGAAGGGGCAGCCCTCCCTCCACCCAGCTCAGGGCAGCTGGAAGGATCCAGGTCAGGCTGAGAAGGTGCATCCCCGTGCGTCTAGGTCTGCTGCACCAGAGCAGCCAGCCAGGGGGGTCATCAGAGGTGTCTCCCGGGAGGGGAAGGGCCGGGGAGGCAGGGGACCTGGAGACCTCAGCTTTCCCTGCCCTCTTTCTGGGTGCAGCACGTCTGGGCTGGAGGCTGGGAGGACGGCTCCAGCTTGGTCACAGTGGCCTGTGTGCCCTCCTCATCTGTCAGACGGACAAATCCTGCGCTACCTACCCCTCGCCCCGGCCCGGGAGATGATGCCTCCAGGGCAAGGGTCTGCCCAAGAGAGGGGAAGAGCATGAGGAATTCACAGCAGAGCGTTTACTGACCCTTGAGCCGACCCCCTCTGAGCTGACTAGGGGTGCGCCAGCTCCCATGGGGGCTATGCTGCCTTGAAAAGGCCGGAGAGTGAAATTCAGAGGCATTAGAGGAAGTTTTGTTGAATATGCTTCCCTTCACTTCTGAGCCCCGTGAACTACCGGAGCAGATCATTTAGACATAAAAAAGGTATGATTTCTGCTCATTACATACACTGTTTGATTTCCTTTGGAAACCTTACCCCAGATAGGTGCTTAGTTAGAAAAGGGAGACCTGACACACGCAGATGCCCAGTGTGCCCTGCCTATATATGCCTAACTCACCAACACCCACCAACACCCACACTGCCAAGGACACTGCAGGCAAGGGCGTTCATTGCCCTGTGAGAACAGACTGCTTTCTAAGGGGGAGGCCTTAAGATATCAACACATCTTACAAACTTCGCCTCATGTCAAGTGAGAATTCCACCAGAGTGCACGGTTTGGCTAACTGTACCTGGATACACGCACACGCTGCCGTGTTGATCCCCAGCACTACTGTGACTGCTGACTGGTTTGTGCATGTGTGTGTGTTGGAATGTTGGTGCTCGGTTTGCCTGCAGTGTTTATTTCTCAGCGTGGAGAAGTTCTCAGGAAGGTTTATAAGGCTCCAGAGCAGCCAGAATTCCTCCTCGCCTCCGTGTGTTTTATTACTGACATGGGCGATTCACGGTGTCAACCTACAGCAAGCTGCCTCAGGGAGGCCTGGGAGACTGACTGACTGACTGACAGACAGACAGACAGACAGACAGACCCACATAGAGTAAGGAAAGGTCCTTTCAAATTGGAAGTTTCCAAGGGGAGAGAAGTGACCAGGACATAAAGAGCACTGGATAAGGAGTAGGAAAACTAGTTAGCTCCCAGCTGTACTATTTACATGCTGTGTGTTGTTGGGAAATTCACTCAACCTCTCTGAGCTTTCCTTTTCTTGGGAGCTGGGGTGGGGTGGGGAATAAGCCCTGCTTTGCCTGTCTTAAGGTGCTGCTGTGAGGACTAACTGAGATATTACATGCACAGTACTTTATAACTGTAGGGCTTTTAAATAATTGCTATATAAAATGCTGTAGAAAGCTGAGGGTATTATTATTTATATCCAAGCTGCCCAAGAACGAAGAATGGCAGCAGCAGAGCGGGCAGCAGGTTAGCCTGCACTTGGGGACTGACCCAGGGCCCTCCCAGGCAGGGCAGCGATGGACAAGGCTTGGAGGGGGATTTGGTGTGGGGAGGGGCAGTTCCCAGCAGCAGAACAGGGCCCAGAAGTAGCGAGCAGGGAGGGAGAAGGAGCGGGCAAGCCCTGACCTGCCCGCTGTGAGCTGGATCTCCATGTGGTGCAGGAAGACGGATTTGCTGAACTCGAAATCGAGACGGAAAGCCACCTACAAGGAAGAAGTTGCTGGAGCCGGGCTGGCTGGGAACTGCCTGTCTGAGCACTGCCCACACCAGCCCTGGCCCGCCCCTCCCACCACCTGCCCTTTTGGTGGGCCCTGCTGGCAGGGAATGGGCTGGGGGAGGAAGGACCAGGTGCTGGAGTAATGTGAGCTGAGCTCAGGGGGCCGTGTCGGGGAACGCAGCCGAGGTCAACAGCTCCCCTGCTGCGCCTTCTTGGCTGCGAGGCCAGCCCTCCGCCCCCTCCCTTTTTGTTTTTAACTACAGGCAACCAGAAGGCAGCAAATCCAACTTCAGACTCTTTCTGCAGGAATTTCTGGGGGACACTTGATGGTGGGAAGGGGAGATGGCCATCAACATGCATCGCAGGAAGTGGGGGCCAGAATCTAGTGACAAGACCCCCTCATGCACCCCCCGTTCTTGTGTGTGAACAGGTGTGAGGCCTGGAGAAGGGTGAAGGCTGTCCCGGGCTACCCAGAGGCTAGTCACACACCTGTCTCCTTGTCCAGCGGCCCTCCCACCACTCTGACGGCCCAGGTCCTGGTGCTTCCCTTGGCCTTCACCCAGGAGTAGGGCCTGGGTCCCCCGACTGTGCCCTTTGACATCTGACCCTCTTTGCTACCTTCTGCCCCACCTGGTGGCGCTACTGGGGCTTTGCACAGACCTCTCGTGCTCTTCCCAGGTCTGACTCTCACAGGGTTTCCCAAGGGGACCTGGTGGCAGGGGTGGGGTGCGGGGGGTGGGGGGGATGGCTATTCCCTGAGCGGCCGCAGGACCGGGTGGGGAAGCTTGGGCTGTGTGCTGCTCCCCCTGGGTCTTCACCCAAGAGCTCCTGGGTGCGTCAGCGCCTCACCTCAAAAACCACAATCTTGACTTTTGGCGCACTGGGGGGGTTCTTTTGTCAGGAGCCCTAATCCCCCTCCCCCTTCTCCTCCCCTTCCCCCAGCCTTGCAGACCTTGCTCCTGGGAACACACTGCTGCTCTCTAGGGGGCCCCTGCCTCAAGCTCCCCTCTGTCTGGTTCCCACTCTACAGCTCGGCCTCAGTCAGGTCTCCTCTTGCTCTGGAAACTTCAGGGGCTGCCTACTGCCCGGGGGTGATGGGCAAACGTCCCCACAGTCTGGAGTCTACCTCTCCCATCCCTACACTCTTTTCACATGTACTTTTAAGCACATAGGTGCTCAAGAAACGTTCCTTTTTCTTCCCATCTCTCCCCAGGCACAGCACCATGACAGAGGCTGGACATTTCAAAAACGGGTTAGGATATAGGACAGTGGGGTAAATGGCCAAGAGGAGGTGGGAGAGCGGTGGGTGGGAGTGGTAGCATTCCCCCTGAGGGTCCTGGTGCTCTCCTGGGGTGCGCTGTCAGCCCTGGGGATGGCTGGCTAATTATGTCACTTGAAGGTCATTTCATGGGAGAAAAAACCAACCTACTTAAAAGGCGCCCTCAGGCCTCTCCATCCCTCCCCAGTCCTCCGCTCTGTTCCCTTCCACTTCTCTTGCCTCCCCTGTGCCTCCCCGACCCGCCCCGGTCCCTCCCCACACCACCCCAGCCCCAACCTTGGCCTTGGCCCGGAAGAAGGGGTAGCTGACGTTGCAGACTTTCTTGTGGAGCCTCTTCTCCTCATTCACACACTCGATGCTGCCGTCGGAGTCGTCCTGGGGCGATGGGGGCATCACGGGCACCAGTTAGGTGGGGCCGAGACCCAGGTAGGGGGGCCACACTTGCCCCCAGCCCCCCAACTGCCCAGGCTTAAGCTGCAGCACAGGCCGCAGATCCTGGGACCACAGGGGCCCTGGAGGCTCAGGTGTGGCTTGGCTCTGGGTGCGGAGAGCGCAAAGCATGGTGGGAGCCCGGTGCGGGGGCGGGGGACTGGCTCAGCGGTGCCGGTCCGGTCGGTCGTGGAGAGAGTGGGCAGGCGCTCAAGTATATGCTTTGTCATTTTCTCTGGATCAAGCCCCGAGGCGGGACTTATCATCCAGCTTACAGGTGGGGTCACTGAGCCCCAGAGACGGGAGGTAACTAGCGCAGACCACCAGCAAGTGGCTTCCTCCGCTCGAGGTCCCTTTGTTGGACGGTAGGGGTCGGGGAGAGGAAGGAGGGTGTGCTGAGCTCCAGCTGTGAGCATCTCCCGGCTGCGGATGGACTGGATGGTGGGGAGGTGAAGGAGCCAGGCTGCAGGCTAGCCCTACACACACCACCTGCCACATGTGTGTGCTCACGCGCCTGTGTGTGTACGGACACGGCCTTTCACAGAACATGTTTCCAAAGCCCTTCTGCGTCACAGAAACAAAATTCCATGATTCCTTCCCCCTAGGGTTATGAACAGGCACGAGATTGGTCTGGGAAAGTCAGGACCAGGGAAGCAGGAAGAGATGGATGCAGGTTTGGGGCTCAGTTTCCCCTAAATACCCTAAAGCCAAACAGACACAAAACCTCTGGGAGGAGAGGCCTTTGAAAGACCATCAAGTGTGCTGGTCGTCTTCACT
Source organism: Physeter macrocephalus (assembly GCF_002837175.3). Classification (NCBI taxonomy): domain Eukaryota; kingdom Metazoa; phylum Chordata; class Mammalia; order Artiodactyla; family Physeteridae; genus Physeter; species Physeter macrocephalus. The sequence continues at coordinate 60,761,251 of NC_041224.1, forward strand.
CTGGGCCGTGGAACAGGACTTAGGCCTGACAGAGGGACTGACTTTGCACTGACAGCCCCTCCTTCAGGTCCTTTGCACTGAACTTGAAGTCTGTCTGAGGACACTGGGGGCCCACCGAGGGGAAAGGGAGGACACGGCAGGCAGCCCCCCTCTTTTCTCGGGCGCCTCACTCCACTCAGCTTCCCCTTCTGGCTATAGGAACAGCTCGTGTGTGTGTGTGTGTCTGTGTGTGTGTCTGTGTGTGTGTGTGTCTGTGTCTGTGTGTGTGTGTGTGTGTGGCTGAGGAGGGGCCCGTCCTGCCTCTCCCCAGTCCAGTGAGGAAGGGGTGGTGGAGGTGAGGACAGAAGGGCCCTGCTGGCTCTCCTATGCTGTACCCCAGGCTCCAGGTGGACACGGAGATCTGTGAGGACAGAGACGGTGTTTGAGGGGACCTGGGACCCCCCAGTACACACACATGACAACGATGTCCTAGGTTTATTCAACAGAGATGTCTTGAGGGACTTCTCTGTGCCCAGCCCTGGCCTAGCCCTGGGGACAGATGTGGCTGAGATAGGGCACTCGCCCTCTGGGAGTTCAGGGTTATAACGGGCCAGTGCTCGAACACTGATGATTTCCACAGAGCACGCATAGGGCTGTGCCAGGGAACTGTGAGGGCCGGGGGGCCCTGTGTGGCCTTTTGGGGCTTCAGGAAGCCACCCCAGAGAGCGTGGCATGGGGACCATGCTCTCTCGTGAAACGTGGGCTCAGGAGCCAGCTGCTGGGTGGGAATCCTGCTCTGCCTCTTGCTGGCTGTGTGGTCCTGTTCAGGCCACTTAACCCCCCTCTGTGCCTCAGTTTCCTCCTCTGTAAAGGGGGATACGATGACTGCCACCACCTCCTGGAGTTGTTGTGAGGGTGAAATGTAAGCAGGCGTTGTAAGGGGTTACCACGAGGAAGCAGGAGCTTCTCAGGAAATGAGGGAGGGGGTCTCAGGCAGGGGTCTGTGGTCGGTAGGGCCTCGGTGTGAAAGGGCAGGTGCGCTGGGAAACAGCAGGGGTCAGTGGGACTACCGGTGTTGGGGTGAGGGCAGAAGTGGCAGGTGTGGCTGGGGAAGCAGGAAGGGCCTTGAGTGCAACCACAGGAGTTCGGGATCTATTGTGAAAGCAACTGGGAATGATGGGAGGTTTTAAAGTGGGGAGAAATCGGTTCTGATTCTTGTTAGAAGGACTGTTGTGAAAAAGCCTGGAGGATGAACAGTAGGCAGAGGGTGTGTACATACTAGCGTGCACACGTGCGGGCGTGTGTATGTGTGTGTGCGCCCCTAACAAGGGCCAAGGGCACAGGCTGAAGGATATTCCTCTCCATGGTCTGAAAGGCTCAGACCACCCTCTCCCCATGTTTCTCAGCCTGGGCTGCACACTGACATCACCTGGGCAGCTTTAGAAGCGGACTGACCCAGGCCCCACCCAGACCACATCAATTAGAAAGTCCTGGAGAAGTCTGAACACAGGTATCTTTAAGCTCCCAGGTGATTCTAACGTGCAGCCGGGCCCCCTACCTGGACCCCTCCTTTCCTGCCTCAGCCCTTCCCCTCAGGCAAGCCAGGCAGGCCGCCGAGGCCTCACCTTCTGGATCAAGCTGGCAAACTGCAGGTTTGCTGACTGTGAAATATTTAGGACTGTGCTGTAGGCGTTCTCGCCCTTGTTCTCCAGCAGGGCCTCCACCGCCACCCGCCGCCGTGTGCTCTCTATGATGAAAACCGTGGTGTCAAAGGACAGTGTGTACGCAGAGCAGTCCTGGGCAGGCTTCCTCAGCACCCTCTGGCAGTACTCCCTGTGGGAAAGAGACCAGCAGGAATCAGGCATATGGGATGGGGAATGCAGGGGTAGACCTCACTGTGCATGTATCACCTCTCCAATCAGCATGTTTTCCTTTTGGCTTTGGCTGCCAGGAAGCTCAGAGCTCAATATGGAGACAAGCCTGATTATTAGCCTAGATGGTTAGAATCTTTGCTTCTTCATCCTTCTACAAGGTTTGGATGTACTATTTCTATTTTTTATTTATTTTTATTATTTATATTTTTATTTAAGTATAGTTGATTTACAATGTGTTAGTTTCAGGTGTACAGCAAAGTGATTCAGATATATATATGTATGTATACACACACACACACACACACATATATTCTCTCAGATTCTTTTCCCTTATAGGTTATTATAAGATACTGAATACAGTTCCCTGTGCTGTACAGTAGATCCTTGTTTTTTTATCTATTTTTATATATAGTAGTGTTGTATTATTTCCATTTATTGTATATGTATCTTCTATCTAATCGTTTCATAGTTGAATAAAAGCTGAGCATAAATTATTTTAAAATATATTACATAAATTTGAAATAGGATCAGTATTTTTCCTTGTCTGCCAGTTTCTTTTTTTAAAAAATAAATTTATTTTAATTTATTTTTGGCCACGTTGGGTCTTTGCTGCTGCACGTGGGCTTTCTCTACTTGCAGTGAGCGGGAACTACTCTTTGTTGCAGTGCGCGGGCTTCTCATTGCGGTGGCTTCTCTTGTTGTGGAGCATGGGCCCTAGGCACGTGGGCTTCAGTAGTTGTGGCACGTGGGCTCTAGAGTGCAGGCTCAGTAGTTGTGGCGCACAGGCTTAGCTGCTCTGTGGCATGTGGGATCTTTCCAGACCAGGGCTTGAACCCGTGTCCCCTGCATTGGCAGGCGGATTCTTAACCACTGCGCCACCAGGGAAGCCCTGCCAGTTTATTTCTTCCAGGGGATTGTGAGAACCCTGCTCATCCTCTGCTAATCTCCTTAGTACTGAGCCCAAGTGGTCAGTCCATGGACCTTAGAAGTCATCTAGTCTGGGGGTTAGACAATGAACACCAAGAACTCTAGGTCCTCAGTCTCCATCTTTGATCTGTTTTATAGTGCAGGCTCCAAAGAAAGGATTCCTTTTCTAAACAAAATTTGAGGAGGTTGGATTAGACTAACAGTATTCATTTTACAGAGGAGGTCATTGAGGCCCAGAGAGGGCAAGGTATTTGCCTGAGGTCACACAGGAGTTAGAGGCAGAGCCTGAGCTAGAACCATGCTCCAAGTTCAGTGTTTGGTCCTCGCTGCCTAGGAGAAGCATGTGCAGGATTGTCATCCAGGGCCCTGGGAGCCTAGATCCACCAGCAGGGAAGGGAAAGGAGTCAGTGTGGGGGTGGGGAGGAGCCTACTCACATGGCTGTGGGCAGGTCACTGCGGGCGTCCAGCAGGAGGTCAGGGACACAGTGCTCATCCTCATTGCAGCCATTCCAGAAGGGTACCTGGGCCAGGGAGAGGCAGGTATGGGTGGCTGGATAGGGCACCCAGAGCTTCCAGCCCCCATCTTTGCTGTGGGCCATCCCTTATCTCTACAGCACACCAGCTCTTCTTTCTGCGGCACTAGACACAGGCTTTGTTTTTTCTGCCTTTTTCACAGCACCATGCTGCTTTTTCTCATGCTTTGGCATAGACAGTCCCTTCTTTAGAACATGGCTCAAAACTCAACTCCTCCCAGGTCCCTTTCAGTCCCTAGCTGAGCTGCTATAGCACAGAACACCCACTTACCCAGTGCCAGTCAACACTGATTGATCATTTACTGCGGGGAGCAAGCTCTCTGGTACTGGGTATATAGGATGAGGAAGACAGCTTCTGCTCTCAGCTCATGGGGAAGATGAGTGTGTGAACAAATAATTATAGTGTGAAATGTGCACAAAAACAATCTGTATGAGGAATAGAAGAGGCAGAGGGGAGGAAACAGTTATTTTGGCCCATAGATGAGAAGGCTTCAGAGAAATGACAGTAGGTCAGAGTTCCAAAGGATGACTGAGTTAGCTGGATGGACCAGAGGGAGAGGGAAGTCTGGGAGGAAGGATGAGTCTGTGCAAAGGGCCTGAGGCATGAAGCAGCATGGTAAGCTTGGGGAATGATGGCTATTTAGTGTTGCTGTAGTAAGGGGTACAGAAGATGCAGAGATGGGCGGGGTCATGTCTTGACAGGGTCTTGGGGTCGTGTCCTCCCAGACCCACATATTGAAGGCTCCTTCTGGCTGCTGTGGGTGGATGGACTGGAAGGGTCAAGAGTAGAGGCAGAGAGACTGCTAAGGAGGCTGTTGCAATGTTCATGCAAGAGATGATGACGGTGTCGGTGTGGTTGTGTGTGTGTGTGTGTGTGTGTCTGTGTGTGTGTGTGTGTGTGTGTGTGTAAACAGGTTAGGAACCCCAGAGGTGAGAGCAGCAGGGCCTGGAGTTCATCAGGACTAAGGGAGGAAAGGGTCCTGGATGTTGGCCAAGTTTCCTCTTGAGTGTCTGGAAGGGTGGCCGCACCATTCATTTATAAATGGAGGGGTTAAGTGGAGGGGATCAGTTTGGGGCACACTGAGTTTGAAGTGCCTGTGGCCCATCCAGGGAGAAGGGCTCAGCAGGTAGGTGGGTGTTCAAGTGTGGAGCTGAGGAGTGAAACTGTTCCCACCAGGAGCACAGCCTGAACCAGAGGAGGGGAAACAGGTGTCACAGAGGCCAGGCATACCTGATATTCACTAACTTCTCAGAGGGGAGCTCCCTGGCCCTCACTCAGATCCACGTGCTCTTATTTCAGACACGTTTCTGTCAAGCCTGCCCCTCGGCTTCCCCATCATGTGGTGGATTTGCAGCTCGAAGCAGCCAGCAAGGAAGACAGCAGAGCCATATAAAGGAGGGCAAAGCGAGGCATTCAATGCCAGGACATAGCTCTAGACACTTTGGAAGCCCTTGGGGGCTTCACTGTATTCTAGCACCCATGTTCATCTTGGTGATTTCAAGTCTCCAATGAAATATGCCCCAGCCTGCCCAGCATACTGTTCAAGTGTGAAAACTATATGATAACCTTCAGAAAAATTTCTATCCACTTGATTAAAAGGGATAATTTAACGTGATAAGCAACTGTTACACTCAACTGCATGGAAAGGCTCATTCCCCCAAGAGGCAAGATTTTATGGTACTAGAACAGTGCTGGGCATTGAGGAGAAGCTAAATAAGAATTTGTAGCAGAGAGACGGGAAGAATGTTTCTAATTTGCTGGGGGCTAGAAATCTATTTTAACAAGATTTTTAGACATTTAGCTGCTATCCAAAGCCCTTGGTAATATGCCCAGACTGACTTTTTCAGCTCTATTTCTCATCTTTTCTTTACACTTCCCTTCACCCTGCTTGTTCCCACGTCCACACCTTGGCTATGCTGTCAGCTTTCCTGGAATAAGCCCATCGTCCCCATCTCACGTCTATTCTAAAGGTCCAGGGGAAAGCCACCTCCTCCAGAAAGTCCCCCCTGACCTATCATCTGACTGCTTGATGACACTTCCTCTGAGCTTACTCCCATCTTTGACTTGACCTATGACTCTTATCATCACCTTGCATCCGTATTATCAGCATCAGAGCAGAGAGTGCCCTGCACATTCATCTGCATCATGGGTTTCAACATGCTTATAGAATGAGTGACATGTACTCATTCATTTGCTGTAGTGGCCTTGTGATGACTGTGATGGGAAAAATATGAAGATTCAGGGTGCCCAGCTTTCCCCCCCTCCCGGCTCACTAACGAGGATTCCAGCTTTGCCAGGTCAGTATCTCCCCCTCTCCTAAACTGCATTTTCAGACAGCCTCTCTTACACATCTGTGATGCAGAATCGGGAGAAGAGGGAAGGTGTGAAGGTTGAGGGGTGGGTGGTAGGATGTGGGAGCTCTGGGAAGAGGGAGGAGCTGAGGGGACTTTCAGAAGCCTTGCTGTTGACCACACAGTTCTTTTATGTAGGAGAAATACAGGCAAGCATGTGAGTAGTTCTGAAATTGTTGTTTGCTGGCTGGATTCTATATATTGGGTTGGCCAAACAGTTTGTTTGGTTTTAAGTAAAAATAAAGGACACATTTTTCACTTTCACGAAGAACGTTATTGAACAATGTATTCACTGACCGAATGAACTTTTTGGCCGACCCAATAATTCTCAGAGACACTGCTCAGAGGCTGGACCTCCTAGGTCACGGTCTTAAGATCATTGTGGTATATTTGAAAGTTGTTCCTAAATCCCCGGGGTTTATTTTGCCTGCTCTCCTAGCACAGCTCAGGCAGAATGCATAACTGTCTGACGTTTTCTTTGTGTGGGATATATATGGAGTTGCAGATGCAGGGAGCATCTGAATATTAGATACCAGAAAATTCTGATGCCCTTAGAGCCAGGGATTAGAAAAGGTGGGTTTGGGGGGTGCAGAGCCAATGATGAGGCTAAACCTACTTAGTTTTGGAATACTTGGAGCGGGCTAGGAGGACCGTTTGTTAATTAGTCGATCATTCAACCAGCGCAGACTAGGCTCTAGTGGTTGAATCATTCTCTCTGGCCTCCAGTGTCCTCGTCTTTCAATGAGGGAAGTGGGCGATTGAGAACTAAGGTCCCTTCGGGTCCTGTGAATCTCGGGACCCACTCCGGGCTCACTCTCTGCTGGGGATACGGGAGCCTTGGACAGGAGAAGGCCGGGTCCTTACCTTCAAGATATTGCTCAGCACGAGTCACGAGGAAGGAGGGGAGGAGCCTGTTGGGAATTTGCAGGGCAGGAGGTGGGAAGGCGAGGCAGGGGAAGAACTCCTTTGTGCCTGTCACAAAGCCTGGGCTTCTGGGAGGAGGCGAGGGCTGGGGGTGGGGTGTGTGCCAAAGCTGCTGCCCTGGACGCCAGGACGTACCGAGACTCTGAGGGTCGTGGGCCAGCCGTCATCCAGCACGGGGCCATAGTCGGGGTCCTCCAGGGAATACTCGACCGAGAAGGTCACTGGCTTTACGTAGTCAGCGGTGTCCTGTGTGGGAGATGAGAACAGGGTGAAGGCAAAGGGAACATCCGTGTCATAGCCAGGACCACTGAGAGAACTTCTACCTCCCGAAGCTGGGAGGGTAGCTGCCTCATCAGCCCTGAGCATGAGTCCATGCAGCTTTAGCGTCCGTGAGTGCACGGAGGTTCCCAGATGGGTCCGTAGCCGGAGAGTGTTGCTCCTGGAAAGGGCCCTTGGCTCAGCATATACCAACCCCTCTGCCTGCATGTTTCACCAGCTCCTGGTCGTCCTTCAAGGCTGGGAACCTGTGTCCCCAACACCCCGGCCTCTAGGAAGCCAGGCAGCACCTCATCCCCACACTCTGTTCAGACCTGTTACTGACACACTTACGTGGCATCCAAACTCTCTGATTGTGTGTCAATCCTCCTCTCTCCAAAGCCTCTTAGCACAGTCCTAGCACTGTGACAAGGCTTAATAAATCAATGAATGAACAAAGTTGAACAAAATAGGGGCAATTCAGGGGATGCTTAGAGCTGCCTAAAAAATCCCCCAATCCCCCCCGCCCCCGCCATGGAACCCAAATCTTGACACCAGTGGCTTCCTTGTGTTAAGGCAATAACTTTCAAACTTGAGCTTGCATCAGAATCCCACCCTGGGAGGGGGCAGGGGTTAAAACACTGAGTCCCATCCCGAGAGTTTCCGATTCTCTAGGTCTGGAATGGAGCTTGAGAATGTGCAATTCTAAAAAGTTCCCGGGTAATGAAGATGCTGCTGGTCTGGGGACCACACTTTGAGAACCAGCCCATAAACACATCAGAGGGGCAACGCTATTAACAGACACCAGGACTTCTTGTTTTTCTGACCTTTGCCCAGTGACTACTGGGGTCAGGTGGGCTCTGAGTGTCCCCTGCCTGTGTCTCCGAGGCTGGAGCTGTGGCTGGGTGTCTGGAGTTTCTGGGTGGATGCACCAGGCCCCCACTGGTTCTCCCCCTCTGCCAGTGTGGCATCTCTCTCTTCCTCCCCCCAAGCCTGTCTATGCCACTGGTCCACCTTACCTGGTCTTCATTATTAGCTGATGCCTGCTTATCCCTTCCTTCTGAGCCATGGCCCCGGCTGGCTGACCTCCGTCCTCTCTGCTAGACATCATTGAGCCCACCTCCCTCCTTGAATTTCACCCCCTGCTTAAGAAATGGTGGGCATCTGAGAGCTGGCAAAGAAGAGATTTCAGAGGAGGGTACAGTGAGGTGGGAAGTAGTGTGTCCCAGTGGCCTTTGCTCTGGGGCATGAGTATGGGATGGCCAAGGTCCAGGACACTGCCCCCTTCCTGGCCTCCTGAGGTCTGCTGGGGGCTCAGAACCAGCCTGGCACCAGCTGAGCTCTCTGCCTCTCCCACGGCAGCACCTCCTCCAGCTCTGTCCCCTTACTGGAGAAGCTTGGGCTCTGTGGGTGGGGCTGCTGGGCATCTGGCTCACCAGGACATGGAAATTGATCCGGTCACAGTGTTCCTGGCTGGAGGAGAGCAGGGCAGCTCTGTTAGTGTACCGGTCCCCGCCCTCATCCAGGTGGGCCCGCGGCGTGTACCGCCTCTCATCCATGGTGGCGTTATACCTGATGCCTAGAGGAAGAAGAGGGCAAGCCATGGAGGTGGAGCCACATTTCCATCGAAGACTGTTTGCCTCTCTTTAAAAAGAGCCTCTGGAAAGTCATCCTCCTCCAGGAAGCCCTCCAGGCTGGCCAGGGGAAGTGCTGCTCCTTTCCCTTCGCAAGGCTCAGTGTAGGCAGGAAACTCCCACACAGAGAGCGAGCGATACAGTGAGAAGGGTAAAGGAAGGAACTAAAGAGAAGAGGGAGGCAGAAGGAGGAGAAAAGAAGATGGAGCTGACAGTAAGGGATAAAGAAAGAGGAAGAGATGGAGGGGAGAGTGAACGCAGTAGAAGAGGAGAGGAGACAGGATGAGGGGTCAGGGTGATGCTTCCATTTGAGCCACTCCTGGCGTCAACACACCTCTCCACCTCTCCCATCACCTTCCTGGGCCTCGCCCTCGGCTCTAGGATCCCATCAGGTCTGGGTCTGAGCCTCTGCAGGTGGCAGTTCCCATCACACTAGGGAGGGCTGGCCAGATCCTGCCTACCAGCTCCTCAAACCTAAGGCTGTTCTGGGGTTTAAGGCCTGCAGCCTCCTCCCCTTCAACTAGGCTGATCTTTTGCTAAATGCTGGAAAGGCTCAGCCCCTTCTCTGGTACCCCAGCAGCACTCTGGGTGCACCAGGTTCTTGGCATCAATCTCCTATCATAGAAAGAAGTTGAAAGAAGGACACAACCACCCAGGCCTGCCTTTGCTCTCATCTACCTTCTGGGACACTCGTTTTTTAATCATCTGGTCGGTCTTGCTCCTTGGCTGAGAAGCTCCCTGTGGTCTCAATTTCCTGCACAGGTCTAACCTGGTGCTGGAACCTGTAGCTGCCACTTGCTGGGGCTGCCTGGGCCCAGGGCTGTCATAAGCGGGTGTCTCATCCCAGCCCTGGCTGGGAGTGATGGACCCTCAGAAGGAAACTGCCCTGCTTGGACTCATGCCTACTCTGAGCAATGACCACTGCTACTTGGGTCTTCATCTGCCTGACCCCCTGGTTACTAGCTCTCCCTCCTGTGTCTGACTCTTTCTCTGAATCTGACTTCACAGCTTCCACACCCCAGACTGTTCCACTGCTTCCAGTCCCCTGTTCTGATCCAGACACTGTCTCTGACTATTTCCTTCTTCCCCAACCTCTCCCACGTTGGTCACCACTGCTCACTGCCATCCTCACCATGGCATGAGATCCCCTCTCTGCCCCCTGGAATCAGAGCATTGAATGGGCATCTAGAAGTCATCAAATGTGGCTCTAGGTGTGACCTGGCACTTAAAACCCATTTCAGCAAAAGCCCAGGTTTAGAAACAGAGTAAATGCAAAGTCCATGGGGGAGAGATTGGAGCTGGGGAAGTGGGGAGGGGCTTGGTTTACCGACTGTTGAAGTTTGGTAATGAGGTGCCAGGAAGACGGGTGTGAAGCAGAGGAAGGCGGCCAGGCAGGTGGCGTCTCTGCCACTGCGTTTGCAATCCCTGTGAAAGATGTTGATCTTGGATGGCTCAAAGTGGAGGCTGGCATTGATCTGAACCACAGGGCGGGACCTGCAGGAGGAGGGAGAGAAGCAGGGGTTGGGCGGGGTACAAGGCTGCTCTGCTGGGACCCAGGGAAAGGTGGAGAGCCAGATGGAACGGGATCTGTAAAACCCCTACTGGGAGTGAGGCAGTGGTGGGGCATGAAGGGAGGGGGTCCAGGTGTCGCAGGATTGGGCAAAAAAAGTGTACAGGTGGATGAAGGGCAGGCTAAGAAACCTCACAGCCCCTTGAGGCAGCCCTTCATCATTTTCCTAGGGGCTGTGCTTGCCACAGACCATACTGACATCCTTTTGCCTTCTCATAACTTCAACCCTGCATGTACATCAGAGTAATCTGGAGAGCTTTAACAAATCCTGATGCCCGAACTAGAACAAAACATTTTAAAATTTGTATGGAAAAACAAAAGACCCCCAAAAGCCAAAGCAATCCTGAGAAAGAAAAACAGCTGGAGGAATCAGGCTCCCTGACTTCAAACTATACTACAAAGCTACAGTAATCAAAACAGTATGGGACTGGCACAAAAACAGAAATATAGATCAATGGAACAGGATAGAAAGCCCAGAAATACACTCACACACTGTTGGTCAATTAATCTATGACAAAGGAGGCAAGAATATACAATGGAGAAAAGACAGTCTCTTCAATAAGTGGTGCTGGGAAAACTGGACAGCTACATGCAAAATAATGAAAACAGAACATTCTCTAACACCATACACAAAAATAAATTCGAAATGGATTAAAGACCTAAATGTAAGACCAGACACTATAAAACTCTTAGAGGAAAACATAGAACACTCTTTGACATAAATCGCAGCAATATCTTTCTGGATCCACCTCCTAGAGTAATGAAAATAAAAACAAAAATAAACAAATGGGACCTAATGAAACTTAAAAGCTTTTGCACAGCAAAGGAAACCATAGGACAACCAAAAAGACAACCCACAGAATGGGAGAAAATATTTGCAAAAGAAGCAAGCGACAAGGGATTCATCTCCAAAATATACAAACAGCTCATGCAGCTCGATATCAAAAAAACAAACAACCCAATCAAAAAATGGGCAGAAGACCTAAATAGACATTTCTCCAAAGAAGACATACGGATGGCCAAAAAGATGTTCAACATCGTTAATTATTAGAGAAGTGCAAATCAAAACTACAATGAGGTATCACCTCACAACAGTCAGAATGGCCATGATCAAAAAGTCTGCAAACCATAAATGATGGAGAAAAGGGAATCCTCCTACACTACTGGTGGGAATGTAAATTGGTACAGTCACTATGGAGAACAGTATGGAGGTTCCTTAAAAAACTAAAAATAGAACTATCATATGATCCAGCAATCCCACTCCTGGGCATATATCCAGAGAAAACAATGATTTGAAAAGATACATGCACCCCAATATTCACTGCAGCACTATTTACAATAGCCAAGCTATAGAAGCAACCTAAATGTCCATTGACTGATGAATGGATAAAGAAGATGTGGTACATATATACAATGGAATATTACTCATCCATAAAAAAGAATGAAATAATGCCATTTGCAGCAACATGGATGGACCGGGAGATTATCATACTAAGTGAAGTCAGTCAGAGAAAGACAAATATTATATGATATCACTTATGTGTGGAATCTTAAAAAGTGATACAAAGGAACTTATTTACAAAACAGAAACAGACTCACAGACTTTGAAAACAAATTTATGGTTACCAAAGGGGAAAGGTGGGGGGAGGGATAAATTAGAGGAGTTTGGGATTAACATATACACACATATAAAATAGATAATCAACAAGTACCTACTGTGTAGCACAGGGAACTCTACTCAATATTCTGTAATAACCTATATGGGAAAATAATCTGAAAAAGAATAGATATATGTATCTATATAATGGAATCACTTTGCTGTACACCTGTACAACATTGTAAATCAACTATACTCCAATATAAAATAAAAATTAAATTAAAAACATCCTGGTGCCCAAGTTGCTCTCCAGGTCAGATCAAACAAGAATAGGTATCACCATGTCTTAAAGCAGTGCTTCTCAGATTTTAATACATTTGCGCATTTCCTGGGGCTCTGGTTAAAATGCAGATCCAGCATTTCTAGCAAGCTCTCAGGTGACGCTAGTGCTGTTGGTCTCTGGACCGCACTTTGGAGAGCGTGGGTGTTAAAGCACCCCAGGTGATTCCAATGTGCAGCCAAAGTAGAGAACAACTCATTGTTCTAGAAACCTGCCCCAGCCATCCATCCCAACACTGCCCCATCCAGGCAGCCAAGGAAATGCAAATTTACGCTTCTATTGTCTAAGTCAATCAGAGTTAGGGAAGGGAAATATTGCCTCTCCAAACTATGCATTTATGTAAAAAGAAATAAGTGTAGTGTGTTTTAGATGCTTCAGACTTTTAGCTTGATTATCTGTGCTAATACTCTGCTCTTCTTAGTGGAAGAGGGATGGCACCTCCTCTGTGCTGTGGAGTGAGAAGGACAGGTTTGAGTCTTGGCTCCACTGGGCAGGTCACACAATCTCTCTGATGGGGAATTGTGAGAACCAAAGCAGGTAAGTGAGAACGCCTTCTGTTTGGAAACAAACACCTGAGAGTCTTTAAAAATTACTGCTGCCTGGGCCCCTGCCCTAGAAATTCTGCTTTCAGTGGTCTGGGTAAAACCTGGGCAACGAGAGTTTTAAAAGCTCCCAGGTGAGGGCTTCCCTGGTGGCGCAGCGGTTGGGAGTCCGCCTGCCGATGCAGGGGAACCGGGTTCGCGCCCCGGTCTGGGAGGATCCCACATGCCGTGGAGCGGCTAGGCCCGTGAGCCATGGCCGCTGAGCCTGCGCGTCCGGAGCCTGTGCTCCGCAACGGGAGAGGCCACAGCAGAGGGAGGCCCGCATACCACACACACACACAAAAAAAACAAAAGCTCCCAGGTGATCCAAAGGGTAGTCATGTTTGAGATCCATGGAGTTTGACTGTGAAGTCTTCCCAGAGGGCTCCAGCCCACAGTTTCAGCACTACTCAGGTAGCATTTAGGTTTAGACCTCACAAGCTAGGACTTGACTGAGTCCTTTCTGTGAGACTGATTCTTTTGATGTGTGTGTGCATATACCTTGCTTCCTGTAAAGGACTTAGTTTATGTGTCGCCCTACAGACCCCAGAGGCCATGTCTACCCCCTACCCTGGGTCTTGTTCACCTGAATTGCAACGCAGTGAATACATTTAGCCCAAGCTGCTGTTGCTACCAAAGACCTAAGAGCCCCACCTGCAGAGCAGACCTTCAAGGAGAGGCCGTGGAGCCGGTGCTGGACCCGCAGAGACCATGCTTGCCTAGAGGTCCAGGGGACACCACCTGGAGGTGTGGGGCAGCTGATGCTTTGTCCATGGCACAGGGGGACATGAGGATCCCGCAGATACGCTGCTCCCCATTGCTCGCCTAAGGGACTGTTGCATGAAGCAGAGGCTGTATTCCTTCCTCCTCTCTGGAGATGCTGGAGCAGGGAGAGCTGCCCCAGGCGTGCGGCTGCAGCTCGTTCAGTAACTAACGACCTCTCGTATCTCTCTCCTCCTTTCCTGTTTCAGTTTCCCTTGACCCTCACTTCCGTCCCTGGGGCTGAAGCTCCTTCCAGGGCGCAGGTGCAGAAGCTTTAGCCTCAGGCTCTGTTTTCTTGGGAACTTGGACTAAGACATTTCCCGACTGGATCGTAATATTCTTGAGGACCAAGAACATGAAGATTCTCCCTGTGAAGTCATAGGATATCTCTGTTTAATGTCTTTCTTAAGTTGTATGAAAAATGTGATTGCGTTTATATAAAATTATATGCAGGTGGAAATAGGCTGGCAGGGAAATATACCAAAATGTTAATAGTGGTAATGTTAAGGTGATGAAACTCTGAGTGATTTATTTTACAAATTTTCTTTAAGTTATTGTATTTAGGGCTTCCCTGGTGGCGCAGTGGTTGAGAATCCGCCTGCCGATGCAGGGGATGCGGGTTCGTGCCCCGGTCCGGGAAGATCCCACATGCCGCAGAGCGGCTGGGCCCGTGAGCCGTGGCCGCTGAGGCTGCGCGTCCGGAGCCTGTGCTCCGCAACAGGAGAGGCCACAACAGTGAGAGGCCCGCATACCACAAAAAAAAAAAAAAAAAAAAGTTATTGTATTTATAATGAAAAGTATCAACATATAAAAAACTAGCTCAAATTAAAATTTTTTTTGGTTCAGAAAGTATCTGACACATCACATGGTAAAATATTTAGATGGACTTTTAGAAAGTGCCCCACCCCCCCTTTTTTTAAAGCTGTAGACCATTGCTAAGTAGAGACCCTAAGTGCAAATGTATGACAAATATCTAATGGAATGGTACAGAAATGAGGCCCTGAAAAAGGAAACCAGGGGTCAGATGGGGTTTGGAGGAAAGAAATCCTCTCTCACACTGGGGTAGAAGGGAGATCCTCCCAGCTGATGAGAATATCCTCAGTCTGTCCTTTAAAGTAGCTTTAGAAGCTAAGTGGAAGAAATGACCAAGTAGCCAGAACTTTTAGGAAAAATTCTAAGAGGGGCTTTTTGCCACTAAATTGCTCTAAAATCTTAGCAGTCCACTGAGAAGAGGGATTTGCACTTCAAAATAACTTACAGTGATTCCATAAAAAGGAAATTTGTAGTCACAACGGGATAAGAACAGGGTGAATTTGGCTCACAGTGATTAAAGACAAGAGACAAAGATCCTAAAGCATATCTTTTAAACCCTGTATCCATCATGACCCTCAGGAGAGCCCAAGAGTCAAGAAAAATGGGGAACCAACCACAAAATCACGGCGTTGCCAAGGGCGCCCACAGCCAGGTCCACAAGCCCATCCTCGTCGAGGTCCAATTGCCCATGGATGCTGCAGCCAAAATACTGGAGGCCTGGAGCCAGCTCTGAGGCAGCGATTCTCTGCAGGGAGTGGAAGGAAAGAGCTGGGCATGGGCACCCTAAGGGATAGATACAATTGGGAGCCCTGGACACAGCCTGTTTGAAATCATCAGGAAGCTTCCCCGGCCCAAAGCTGTCTCCTCTCCTGGTCCATTATGGCACCTGAAATTCCTGCCATTAAGTCAATCTTTTGGATTAAAATGGTGTGTCATAAAAGTGTTCCCCACTGAAGAGGGAAGGGGGAGGGGCAAGATAGGGGTAGGGGATAAAGAGGTACAAACTATTATGTATACAATAAATAAGCTATGAGGATATATTGTACAACACAGGGAATATAGCCAATATTTTATAATAACTATACATGGAGTATAACCTTTAAAAATTGTGAACCACTGTGTTGTAACTTATACTGTACATCAACTACACTTCAATTAAAAAAAAAAGAATTCCCCACTGGGTGTAAATACCCATTACCTGGCAGGTAACCCACCATTATCTCTAACTGTGGTATATCTTACTAATAAGATAGGCAAAAGTGATGACCTGAGGGGACTTGAGATGGGTCACTTTTAGGAAGAGCACCGTTTCCAGCCTGAGGCACTTCCAGAGAAGAGGAGCCCAAACCGGCGTCCTCCATGTGTAGTCAATTGCATGAATACATATGAGGGCCAGTGAGGTTCGGGTCCTTGGGATTTTGTTGCTGTTGCTGGGGAGATAAAGTTAAGCAGGGAGAGGGTATCCAAAGGGGTGATGGGAATGGCTTGAAAACAAATGCACCCATTTCAAAATTTTGATTTGAGGCAAGTTCTCTTTTCCTATGTGAGGACAGGGCGTGAGCTACCAGGATTCCAAGTCCTAGCTCCATCCATCTACCGGGGAGGGGGGCGTTACCTGCTTCGGTGTCTTTAGGATGCTGCCCTGGAAGCCGTGGAAGATATAGATGACTCCTCTGTGGTTGTCCTCCAGAGGGGCTCCCACCACCACGTCGTTGTAGGAATCTTGATTGAGGTCCTGAACCGAGGCGATGGAGGAGCCGAATCGGGCATTCTGGTAACTGTGGGAATCCTTCAGTGTTCCATCGTAAACAAACCGGTTCTGTGAAACCAGTGGCAGGAAAAGGCTCAGGGGGACTTGGCAAGGGCTCTCTGGGTCGTGACCCTCTCCAGCCTGCAGCATCACCTCTGTGTTTCCCCATTTCTCTCCTGCTATATAAGCCCAATGACAGAAGAGGTTCCCATCCTCCCCCACTCCACAGGCAGGCGCCGGCCTCCCAGTTCCCGCGTGGACACCTGATCAAGGCAGGGATCAGGTGCCCCTGGAAAGCTGGCCAGCCTCCACGCTCCGTACCTGTCTCAGGTTGTAGATGTACACCCTGCCCCGCTCTCCGCCCTCACTGAAGTACATTGGTGCGCCCACCAGCAGGACATCAGTCACACCGTCGCCATCGATGTCCACTGAGGTGATCTCGCTCCCGTAGTAAGAGCCTATCTGCGGCACAGGGATGGGGAGAGGGGCGTGGGGCTGGGCTACTGAGACGCCTCTGCTCACCAGTGGATGGAAACTGAGGACAGCCTTTGACTCAGAATTTTTGCTGCACAAATGAGAAGGTCCCTCCCTCTTTCTCCTTCTGTTATCCATCCCACCCCCACTCGGCTTTCCATTATTTAATTTTATTGATTGCCATTTATTCTGCAAGTGATATAATGGCAAAAAGTGAGCAAAATAAAAGCAACATATGAAGAAGAAAATAAAAGTCACCCACGGTCCAAACAACCAACTATACCATGGATGTTTCAGTATATTTTTCCTCTGGACTGTTTTCTCTAGGGTGTGTGTGTGTGTGGTTTTATTTTTACAATCTGGGATCGGACTGGATGTATAGTTTATATATTCTGATTTTTTAAATAAAACAATGGATCATGAGTATTTTCTCCGACGTGTTATATTTTTTTCCTACATGATCACTGGTGATTCTATAATATTCCAAATTACACGTGCGCCAAATGTATTTAATCAATCCTCTGATGCTGGACATTTAGCTCATTTTCAATTTTTTATATTCCAAATAACTCTGGGCTTAGCACCTTGGGTGGTGACTTACGATTTCTTTTCAGTATTTGAGCACTTACTGTGTTCCTCTCCCAGCATGGGTGCCGTGTTCCCCCCTTCAGTGAGGGCACCATCTGACCACTCGGTTAGAAAACTAAGGGTCCTCCCTGGCTCCACCCTCCACCTCTCCCACCTGCAGTCTCCCCGCAAGTCCACCTGGTGGATCCCAAACATGTCCCGAATCCATCTACTTCCCGCCTCCTCCGATGCTTCTCCCCCATGTGAGGCACCTTCCAAAGCCCCACCCCCTCCAGGATGGCCCCTCCAGCCCACCACTGTGGGGAGCTAGAGTGGCCTCCAGCAGCTGACCATGCCGCTTCCTTGTTTTGGGGGAAAATGTCCAAACTCTTCACTGTGACCTTCCTAGACCAGCCTCTGTCCCCTACCCTCTGGCTCCCACATCCCCTCCCGACATACCAAGAGATTTCTCTTCTCCAAAAGCCCCCCGGCTCCAGCTGGGTTCCCAGCTTCCCCCTGCACATACTTTTCTCTGACCTGTACCCTCTCCCCTCCCCTCTCTCCCGGTAATGTCTATCGTCCTTCAGGTCACTGCCTGTTAGAAGCACCCCTGCCTTTCCCTACTCCACTCCCCGCAACGGCCCCTCCTCCATGCTCCCCCAGCCCCGGCTCCTGCCCCCAGCCCTGGCTCCTTCCACCAGCACCTCTGGAGAGGGGGAGCTGTGCCTGTCCTGTTCCCTCCAGGTGTGGGTGCCGTGCCTGGCACGCAGCAGGTACTCAGTAAATGTTTATAGGAGCATGGGGTCGCTCAGGAAAGAAGAGGAGCCCTTCCCAAGGACAGGCCCTGTGTGAGACGCTTTACAGCCTCAGGTTAGCTTGTGTGAGCCTCACGCTGTCTTGGGAGAGATTATCATCCTTATTTTACAGGGAAGGAACTGAAGCTCAGAGAGTTCAAGTCACTTGCCCAAGGTCAGAAGGCTGGTCACAGCAAAACTAGGTTGGAACTCTGATCCCTCTGACACTTGAGCCAATGATTCTCCCTCCCTGGCTTAGGGTGTTTTCAGAAGAAATTTATCCTCAAGCATGAAAAGCTTTTAACTGAGGAGAATGATAAAAATATAGAAGAGGGAAAAAGGAAATCATAAACACGGGGTTGGGGGGGAAGAGATGTGCTCACATGAAGTAATTAAGAGGCAGACAGAGAGCAAAGAGGGGGGCGGAGGGAGACCTTGTCTAAACATGTGGCCTCAGCTATGTGGGTCATGGTGATTTGGAATCCACTTAACTTAGCTGCCTTCAGTGCTGCGGTTTCTAATTCGGATGTTGGAGGTGGAACCAGGCAGTATAAATGTCATAAATTCATCAGCGAATTCCCTTCAGCTCTCAAGGTCTAGCCTAGGATTCCCGACAGAGCCAGCCCTGGGTAGAGTGTGGGCGGGCAGGGTGGAAGCTGGGGCCAGAGCAGTGCCCGGGTCCACCACTGCCCTGGGATGAGAAGAGGAACGGTGGAAGGATGGCTCCCTGTAGCTAGAGGGATTTAGGTTTGACCCGGTGAAGAGCATGTCCTCATGGTGACAGGCCAAGGGCAGTAGAAAACGCAGGAGACAGGGCTGTTCCCAGGCTCTGGAGGGCCGGGGGTGAGCCAAGAATAACAATAAGGGCCTGGACAGGGCTCAGCTCAGGCCCAGGGTACTATGGATGCTGGATGCTGCTAGGCAGGAGGGCACATGGCCTGGTTTGGGGATTGTTGGGGGTCAGGAGGTAGCATAATGTAGACAGCCCCACCAAGAGTCCTGGATTCTGAACTTGACCCAGCCGTGAATCTACCCTATAACATTGGAAAAGCTATGTTGCTTCTCAGGACCACAGTTTTCCTGGGCTATTGAAATGACTTGGATCAGAACCCTGTTTTCTGATCTTTTCACCATCATTGACTCTTATCACAGCTTTCCAGCTTGCATGCATGACCATCCAACACGAGACTCTTAGCAGCACAGCCTGGTTGCCCACCACATCCGGGGCAGTGACACTGGCAGCCGTATAGTTCCGCATTGTGCCCATTCCAGGAAAGGAAAGAAGTTGGCATCTTGGTGAACCCATGGGGTCGTGCTATGGGTAGAGGCATGACTCCTCTCACTTCTGGTAGCGCCAAGGTGGCTTGAGGAACACGAGTGCCCCTTCAGGATGCCTACGGGCCCTGGCAGCCCAAGCTGGGAGGCTATAGCCTGGATGCTGCCTCTGGCCCTGAACTCTAGACACGACCAGAAAGAGGCTGGTAGTTGGGGGCAGAGGTCGGGCCAAGGCACCAGAGACAAGGACTCCATGAAGTGTGGGCAAGCCAATTCTCCTGGGTTCTCTTGCTGCGGCAGGGACCAGGCCTGGCTTCCTGGGGAAGGAGCATCAGCTCTAAGGTGGGTGTAAAGGAGGCGTATACCCCCAACCAGGAAGGACGTTTGAGGGTCTGGGGACAGCCCCAAGAGGGAAGAGCTGAGCTGCAGTCCCTTCCAGCCCCACCTTCCCCTCGGTCGCCCCCGTCTGCCCTGCCCCCAGCCTCCCCTGCGTTACCTGCTCGCCCTGCAGGGCCTGGTGGATGGTGAGACTCCGGTTGTTGTGCATAGTGAACAGGATGACTTTGCCTGTGTGGTTGAACCGGGGGGCTCCGGCCACATACACCCGCCCCTGCCTGGAGGACACGACCGATGTGACTGTGTACCCTGCCACCGGAGAAAACAGGCTGGTCTCTGGCCCCGTGGCCTGGCAGACCTCACCAGGGCCCTGTGTGTGGCTCAGCTGTGCCACAGGACTGGCCGCTGAACGGAGAGCATTCAGACCAGGCCGAGCAGATGTGATACCACAGAGCAGTAGTTCCCAGGCGCAGCGGAGGAGGCCTGGAAGAGGCAGGGCCGGGGAAGGGTGGGGAGAACTCACTGCGCCCACCACCTGCTTGAAGGCATCAAGGAAGCCAGGTGGGGCCACTAATAGGCATTGCTGACCTGGAACATGCACATCACATGCTTCACCTGCCTCACAGGTGAGTGCATGATGGAACAGGGAGGAAAGAGAAAGGCAAACCCTAGCCACATTTCTTTTTATATTGGGCAGGCTTTGTTTTTGATCCCCACCAATAATCTCTCTGGGGATCAACCAGTGTCCTCTTCATTACAGGAACCCCCTGCTAAGTGGTCCACCGAAAACTGAAGAGTTGGCTGTGCAGAGGCAAGGAACTGCTCTGCTCGGGGCATTTAGGTGGAGTCTCAGGGATTCCTGCAGCCCCAAAGCTTTGCAAACTCAAAAGAGGGAGTGACTAGGCTTCTTTCAGGGCACTCAAAAGAGAAAGAGATGGAAACCCAGAGGCTCTTTGGGAAAGGCCACCAATCCGTGTTCTTAGGATCTGTGCCTGATCACTGTGAATTTCCAGTCGAGCGCCCAGCTCTGGGGAGTGACTGTGCAGCATCTTCAGGCAACTCTCCTGAAAGTGGGGCCCCGGAAGGTGTGCAAAGCCGAGAGTCCCACTTTCTGCCAGGCAACTGGATCACGGATCCCAGTTTTTAGACGGGTGTCAGGCCTTGTTGGCAGTTCCTGGGCGGTTTCTGGGGAATGCATGTCTCCTTCTGCCATGTGTGCATGCCTGCGTGTGTGTGTGTGTGTGTGTGTGTGTGTGTGTGTGTGTGTGTGCGCGCGCTTGCGCCCATGCACGTGCGTGCGCCTGTGTGTTTGTGGGTAACACTGTCTCTCAGGTCACCGGTTGCTTCCAGTCTGGCTGCGGGATGCACAGAGGAGGCGATGCCGTGGCCGGGAGGGTGGGTGCAGTAGTGTGGGCTACTCTGGTTCCAGACACACCGTGTTTGACTCTTGGAAATGTATTCTGGGAAGTGGAGCTTGAAAGGTAGGTAAGACCAAGATATCCCATGGCGGGTGGTTAACGTGGCCGTGTATTGAGGGCAGGGCGGGGTTAGGCTTGTGGTGCACAGCAAAGGTTTCTTCTGAGTTGAGCGCTCAGTGGCACTACTGAAAATGTTCTCAGTTGGCCCTGGGCATTTGGGCTTCCTCAGAAGGAGGGACAGTGGTGGTGGGAAGGTCTTGGGGGCCGAGTGTCCTGGGGGCAGGCGTGGGCTGACTCTCAAAGCTGCGCTGAGAGAGAGCTTCCTGCTTCCCAGCCGTCTGCTGGCAGTGGTTTCAGTTCCCATGTGGCTCCTTGACCAGCAGGCGGCCCCCCCCCGAAAGCTGGACAGCCTCCCTGAAGCCTGACAGGAGGACCCGTGGCCAGAAGTCCATATGCTTCCCCAGTGTGGAGGCGGAGAGCCTGGCTGGCCTGTCTCCTTCCCCAAACTCCCCCTCTCCCCTGGAGCACATCGGGAGGAATCTTCCAGAGACCCCAGACACTGCCCTCACTGGATGAACCCCCAGAGGGAGGAGGAGGAAGAGAAAGGCACTCCCTCAGGACTCACATCCATGGTGGTGACTATAGTTAAGGCGAGACAGTTGGGCCTCATGAAGGCCCTTCATCCTGGCTCTGCCCCCCCAGGATCTTCTGGAAGGAGAAGTGACCTTCCCATCGCAGAGAGATCCACTGCCAACTCTGGATGGCCCAAGTTCACGGAGAAGTGGAGTCCGAGGCTGCATTAGTGATGAGTAACTTCACAGCTGGTGGACTCTGTTCAGAAACTCAGAAGGACTCACAGACAATGGGAGCCCTGGGCATTCGCCCCCTGCTCCCTTCGTTCTGGTTCAGTCCTTTCAGAAAGGCCATGGCAGAAGGGCCTCAGCATGGATGGTGGAGGCCCTGCTCCTGCAGAGCTAGAGGTGTCTGGGATCTGTCAGGTTAAGGTCTCACACACAGCTGGGACCTATCACCATCAGGTCAACGATTCATGCTTTTCTTTTTATGACCACTCTAAGGTACTTAATGGGAACTGACTTCTGCCTTGATTGTAAACCTTAACACATCCTCGACTTGCATTTTGCCTTGGGGAGCCAGGCTTCGTGCACTCAAACCTGAAAACACAACAACAGCTGCCCTAGTGTCTAGAAGCATCAACCGAAACACATTTCAGGTTGGGGCATGTTGCTTGTCATTTATTCTGCCTGCTTATCGAGAGCTTGTGACGTGCCAGGCATGGCGCTGGACGTGGTGGATGCCAGGCTGGAGAGGCAATGGCTCCTGACTGTGCCTGAATCAGCACAGAATATGCAGATAGGCCCCTGGCCTCAGGTGTGGGCAGGTTCTGGATCCCTCAGGTCCCCTCCTCGCCCACCGCCCGCCAGCCACCCTTCAGCTCTGGCTCTTACCCAGGTACGCGCCGTGGTTCTTGAGCTCCTCGGGGAACTCCTTCAGGTAGGACTCTCGGAGAGGAATGACCTTCCCGCCGCTGGTTTCCTTTAGCACAGCTCCATTCCAGTCATAGGCACCAACGGCTCCCAGCAGAATCCCGTCCTGATATTGGGAAGGGGATGCACATCAGCTCGTGTCCCCCAGGTGCCCCTCGCCCGGAAGCTGCACCACGTCCGCAACCATGAAGCACCCATCTGCCCGTCCCCTCTGGCACCTTCTCCTGGGTTTGTTATTTAATAGCCCAACTTCCAGCCAGGATTCTTGGCTTTTGAAGGTGCCTAGGAACTTTGAAGGAATGTTCTAGAAACAAACTCTAAATCCAGGACCAAAGCTCCATTCCATTTTGGACTTCAGAACTCCTCTAGGAAATCTCTTGTCGCCATCCCTTCCTCCTGACACTCCTTTAAGTGGTGTCCCTATGCTTTTCCTCCTTCCCATTCCTTCACAGTGTCTGAGTTGCTTTCCTGAGTGTGTAAATCCCACTTCTTCATTTCTTCAGTAAAAAGCCACTGTGTGTCTATCTTGTGTCAGACACTTGCTTGGTGCTGGGGATACTGTCCCTGCCCTCACAGAGCTCACAGATACTAAATAAATATACAAATAAACATAATACTTGCAAACTGTGGTAAATGCCACACAATGAGGGATATGATAAATGTCATGGTGAGGTTGAATTTAGATTGAGAGGGGGCTCAGGAAAAGTGTTTTGAGCAAGTGATGCTTACCCAGACACCCGGAGGGATGGGATTTATTATTTTTTTTTTTAGCGATATTTAAGTTTAATTTAATACAAACATCACATACTTCTACCTTCTCGGAAATGGCTGCTTCATCTTAACTAAGGAAATGGAAAACTATTATGACTTAAGTCTTCATTCTGTGATTTGTGTGTTTGGACAAGTTTAGGCAGACAGCAAAAGCTCCAGAGGTCCTGCCACCAAACCTACAACATTGTGCAAATGCCCCGAGGCTGGAGAGAGTTCAGAGCCTTTGGCTTAAGGAACTGAAAGCTGTTTGATGGGGCTGGAGCCTTGAGTAAGAGGGCAAGGTGGCTCAATATGAGGCTAGACAGATAAGCCAGGTCCACATTTGTGACAGCCAGCACCCCAAGGACAGGAGCTTGTCTTTAGTTGCAGGGTAAGCGGATGCTGCGATGCCTGGGCAGGAAGATGGGGAGCTCTGGCTCCTTGAGGGGAAGCCTCCAGGGTCATTTCTGAGGACTGGGTCCACTCACTCCCTGGGTTGCCCCTGCACCTTATCCCCACCCCCCCAAACCATCCACATAACTAGTGGGTATAGGAAGGCAAACAGCAAGCACTCAGAAGAGGAAGAGAAGTGACTAGGGACAATGAGGGGCTTGGGGGGGGGCGTGGGAGCAGGGAGGGGCTGCCTTCCTGGGTCACCTTGGTGATCATGTGCCAGGGGCATCCAGCTTTGCCTCCCAGCTTTGGGCTGTTAAAGCACAAGTTGGTGAAGTCACCTCTCTCCCACTGAGCCCCCCCTTCAACCCAGCTGGTCGGTGGGATTTGCGGCTTCCCCACCACTTGTGGTCCAAGGCACTCAATTTCTCCTTGCCCCCAAAGCAATGGTGCCAATAGAAAAATGTGACTCTGGCCTTGGGACAATCAGAGCCATAACTAAACACACAGGCAGAATCCCCAGGCACTAATTTCATTACTGGCAGTGGAGAGGGCAAGATTGTGAACCACAATAAGCTAAGCTTCCTTTTCTCATTTCCAAGGTGTCACTTTAAAGAGTAAAGTTGATCATATATAAGGATTTTAAAAGTCCTAATATTCTAGAGGTAGAACTGACTGTTCAGACAGGATGTTTTTACAGCTATAAATAAGCTGCTCTTGGGTGAGTCCGATGTGCTGGGTTGTGTGTTTAAAGTCTCACTTTCTCATTAGCTTTCTCCCTCCCACTCTGTGTGCCTCAGCCTGGGAGAGTCTGACAATCTGCCGGGTCCAGGATTCGGGCCAGGGTCTCAGGGCCTTGTGCCAGCATTCCTTGCACTTGGGGTGTGCTCCATTCTGTGAGGGACCCTTTCTCATCCAGTCACTCATTTGTGAGAGACCAGTGGGACAGATATTCATTATCTGCACTAGACTAATGAGCACCCGAGGTTCAGAGAGGGAAAGGGAGTTGCCGAGGTCACACAGCAAGTCAGAAGCAGGGCTGGGACAGGGTTGGTCAGAGGAGAAAATGACTATCTGCTTCGCCAGAAGCCCCTAGATTCTGCTTCTGATGCAACAGCAGACCAGTCTCCGCTTCACGGGGAGGACTTTGAGGATGAATGTCTGGCTTTGTAGATGACTGGAAGCCTTTGCAATGTACTGAGGGCTGGCTCAACCTGGGTGCCTGGGATTCAGCTGGGGAGACCTCAGGCTGACTCATCACGTGTGGGGCTGGGGAATTCCATCGGGATTTCTGCATTTGGCAGCACTGGGCAAGGGTGAGGGTCCCAGGCTCTCACCTTGTGCCATTCTACCTGGCAGTGGTTCTAGGCTTGTGCTCTAGTGGGAGGCCATTTCCTGAGCAGGGTCTCCTGGGGGCCCTGCTGTGGAGAGGGCACACTGTGAGGAGTGGGCGGGCTGAGAGGGCAAGCCAAGGCCACCAAGGCAAACCTCAGGTTGTCACAATCTTTTCCCAGTTGGGGGAGCCCAGACATTTTGAGTTGGGAAAATATCTGGAAGGGTGGAGCTGAAAAAAGGACGAAAGCTTTGACAGAAGAAGCCAGGCATGCAAGCCCAGCTGGAAAACAAACGGCAGGGCATCTGGGGAAGAGCCGTGTCCCATGCACCAGGCCCGGCACCGGCTCCCTGACTTACAGCCTCCTTTCCTCTAAGGCCTCTGGGGCCCCCACCAGATATTACCAGGGTGTACCTGGGTGGCCTTGCACAGATGGACTCTTGGCACCAGCTGACTTTCCTGGTGCTCTGTGAAGAAATGAGGACACAAGCTTGGTGGCCCTCAGGAGGTCTAAGGCCAAGTCTGTGCCCTCCCTGAGGATGACCCGTACCTGTACTTGCCTGAGCCTGGCACTCACCAACAGATCCTGCCAGCTCAGCTCTCAGCTGCCCTCTGACCAGCCCTGCAGCAATATTACCTTCCCAGCTGAGCTGAGCGCTCCCTGGTGTGTGGCCATATCTCCCCAGACTCCATGTTCCAGCTAGTCCCTGTCCCCAGCCAGGGTCGGGTCACATCCCCAGCACAGGAAGCAGCATATTCTAGAACAGTGCTTCCCAGCTGGGGGTGGTTTAGCCCCACCAGGCAATATTTAGCAGTGCCTGCAAACAGCTCTGGTTGTCCCAGCTGGGGGTGGTGTTGAGGTTACTATGGCCTCTGGCGGGTAGAGGCCAGGGATGCTGCTGAGCATGACACTCAGGACAGCCCTGTAGCAAAGAAGTACCCAGCCCAGGGGGTCAAGAGGTTGGGAATCCCTGGCCTGGGGGTTAGAGCATGATCTCTGGTTCAGACATTCCTGAGTTCCACTTCTAGCTCCAGAACTTCTAGCCGTGTGACCTTGGGAAAGTTCCTCACTCTCTCCTAGCCTAAGGGTCCTCAGCTGTAAATAGTTTTGTGGTGAGAATTAGCATTGTGAATCCTTGGCAGGGCACCTGGCAGCCAATAAGGACTGGGTACATAGAATTTCTTCTCATTCATTAATTCACCCATAAAGCACTTCCAGGGAGGCAGGAGTCAAAGAATCAGATCTCACAGTCAAGTTGGACCTACCTATGAGTCAGTACAGCCGCCTGTGCGGAATGATCTGAGAGAGGCAAGGACAACTTATTTTGAGGACCCACTGGAGGGGGTGACCAGCCGAGGGGGTGGGTGGGTGCATGGTGGAGTTAGGAAAGGATTTTAAGGAAACCTTACTTGACTCATTAGGAAGTCTCGAAAGGCACACTTCCAATTCCAAGCCTCAAGATTCAATTCCACACATATTTTTCAGACATCTGCTCAAAGACTGAGGTTCGCAGAGGTTAAATGATTTGTCTGAGGCTACACGGCCAGGCAGCGCTTTCCTCCGGCCTGGTAGTAATGGGATGAGAACACCAGATGCTAGTAGTTCTTGGCATTGGAGAGGCAGGACTGTGGAGGCAGGTGGAGGCGGCCCCTGGTGGTTCTGTTCACAGGGAGACCACCCAGAGGGCGCCGAGGGCTGGCCTCCTCCCCCAGGCTCCCTCGCCTGCATGTCCAGCACCAGAGTGGCCGTGGGGCGGGCAGGACTCTGTTCCCAAGAGCCCCTTCTAAGGCAAATGCATCATTGAGAGGGTGGATTATGCTTTAACTAGCTGCTCAGATTCTCTCAGTAGAAGATGTTTTCAACAAGCCTAAAGTGGAGCCTGAGGAGGGGATGAGTGCCCGGAGGTTTAGATGGGGTTGGGCAGGAAAGACTCAGAAATAGGCCTGCAACATTTCTGTGGAGAGGGCTCCTGCACCATCCGTGGTGCTGGAAGACAGTGGTCAGGGCATGAGGAGAGGGTGTCGAGAAGCGGGTGTGGGGAGCAAAGGGCATGCTGTTACTTGACTACTCATTCCAGATCAGAGGGTGGGTTATTTCTACTCAGAGGTCCTGGAACAAGGCCCAGGAGTGAGGCACTGGGCACCAGGGCCCAGCCTGAGGACATGGGGCTGGGCTTCGGAGGACCTCAATGAAACAGAAATGATTCCTGCCACCAGGAGTCAACTTGTAAACAATCCAGAACAGCATGGTGACAGACTTTGGCTACCATGTCCTGGCCTCATATGGGGGCAGCCCTGACTGCCTGCCCCAGAGCTGGCAGGGGGAAGGGTCCACCATCTAGGGCTAAGAGGACTCACAAGGGCTTTACAGCCTTTAGGTGTCAAGCCCTCATTTCACCATTACGGATGAGTTTCTTTTATTTTTGATTGAACCAGATATGCAAAGCGAATTCAAATGCAAAACTCTTAGGAAAGATGACAACTTTAAGGCTTCAACAGCTGAGAACCTTACATAACAGCCAATAACCTTAGCTATCCCATCCATAGCCCCAGGAGGGCTGCTGAAAAGGGCACAGGCTGAAGAGGCAGCAGGTGGCTGGGGCTGTTGGTCTGGGAATAAGACTCACCCGCCAACCCGTCCCCTTGGCTTGTTTCAAATGTAACTGAGGCTGGGCCTGCCGGACCATCAGTGTGTAGTTTAAAGGAAAAATCATCTGTTCCCATCTTGGGTGAGTGGTCAAGTCTTTTGTGTAGACAAGACCCACCCTAATAAAACTGCTTCCTTCTGTAAAATTTTGGTGTTGGGGAGATTTATGGAGTGTAGTGTAGGAGAATCCATCACGGAAGGGGGCTCCCTGAAGCTCCATCCATCACCACGGGCATCAATTATATATGGTCCTCTTCCTTCCTTCACACCTTGTGGCCCATGGGGATTACAGACTTAGAGGTATGGATCCCTTCTGCAAGCTTTCTGGAAGATTCATGCAGCTTCTTCTTGGTTACCCAGCTTGACAGGGAGTTCATCACCTCAGCAAGCAGCCAGCACTAATAGAAGCCACTCCAGCTCTTAGCAGCTTTTGCATTCATTTCCAAATGCTAATGGAACCATTGGCTTACAAATCCATTCTGAAATGTGGCCAGGGATCCACAGCTAATTTTCCTGATGGTAATTTCCGGAATATTCTCTTTTCCCTTTTTGCTAATCAGGACTAGAGTTTCCTGGGGCTCCAGGTCCCTGGGTTTTCCCAGCAGCTCTGAACTTTGGCCATCAGCCTGGAATGTAATGCCTGTGGCCTGGAGCTTTAGTGCATCCGGAGGCCAGGGAATGTCTTGGGGCCTCCTCTCCTAACCTGGGCTCTGGTCCTTCCTTCCTCTTGTTGCTTTCACCCTTCCTAACTTGAATGCTGCTTTCATTGCTAGGTAAGATGGCAGCAGACCAGTTTATCAGACCATGGGCCTTTCCTCTGCCATTTGTGAACATTCTACTGGGTCCTTCCCCTGGGACTAGGGATCTTTCCTTCTGACAGAGCTCAACAGGCCCAGGGCAGCTGAAGACCCTTTCAGCACATTTGCAGGAAACAGCTGCCTGAGGCTGTCTGTGGAGAATTTCCAGGGGAGATGGAGCCCAGGGGTTCACACAGGAGATGGACTCACTCAGGCTCAGGACCAGTTCTGGGCAAAGCTGAAAGGCCAGACCTTCCTGCCTCCAGTTCCCAGAGAGGTCCGACTGACCCTGAGAGCTGCGGGGTTGGACTCCGAGGGACAGGACAGCTGTGGCCAATTATTTTATTTTATTTTTAAAATAAATTTATTTATTTTTGGCTACATTGGGTCTTTGTTGCTGTGCATGGGCTTTCTCTAGTTGTGGCGAGCAGGGGATACTTTTCGTTGCGGTGCACGGGCTTCTCATTGCAGTGGCTTCTCCTGTTATGGAACACAGGCTCTAGGCATGCAGGCTTCAGTAGTAGTGGTACACGGGCTCAGTAGTTGTGGCTCACGGGCTCTAGAGCACAGGCTCAGTAGTTGTGGCACACGGGCTCAGTAGTTGTGGCTCACGGGCTCTAGAGCACAGGCTCAGTAGTTGTGGCACACTGGCTTAGTTGCTCCGTGGCATGTGGGATCTTCCCGGACCAGGGCTCGAACCAATGTCCCCTGCATTGGCAGGCGGAGTCTTAACCACTGCGCCACCAGGGAAGCCCCTGTGGCCAATTATGATGGCATCAGCAGCCTGGAACTGAGAAACCTCTGTGCTCTAAAATAGCAACCCAATGGTCAGTCACAGCGCCAGACAGCCCACCATCATTGCACAATTCCTTTGGATTTGGAAGGATTTTATTTATTTAGAAAATTTTAAAAAAAGTATAAAGGAGTCTCAGATTCAAATGTAATCACTGTCTCTTTCAAAGTCCTATCAGATAAAAACTTCCAGATGTCTGTCACTTGAAAACAAGACACGGGGTGATAGAAGAACCGGGGTCTGTATCTACAGGGTGGGGACAGGCACCCTGGTTTCTCTGATCAGGAGAAGAGAACAAGAGTTGAGCACATGGAAGAAGCTGCACAGGGCAGCACATGACCTTGACCTCAATAACAAGCTGGGGCTCTGAGCTCCTGGTCTCTCCCCTGCAGCCGGGGAACTCATTGATCCTGCAAGGACTCATCTTGTTGACACACTCTGCTGCTTGGGCCACTGTCAGCGTTCAGCTGAACTCCCTCGAATCCCTGAAGCTTGTCTTAACCTCCCTTCTCTTTAGGTTCCCTGATTCCTGGGCACACACAGATCACAGTGTTAGAAGCAGGAGACTGAACTTACCATTTAAGAGTCTTTCTCCCTAACTAGACTGTGAGCTGCCGTCAGCTGAAGCGTTACCTTCGTCTCTCTATATATTGGGTTGGCCAAAAACTTTGTTTGGGTTTTCCCTACGATGTTACGGAAAAACCCGAACGACCTTTTTGGCCAACCCAATACATCCCCAGTGCCTCGCACAGAGCCGGGCACACGGGGAGATGCTCGAAAAATGACCTCGAAATGGAAGATGGAGACATGGGACATTCACTCTCTCTCGCTGTCCCCAACATCAGGGCTGCTCTGAGACCCGCTCCCCAACCCCGTCTGTGCTCAGACTTCCCCCAGGCCTGTGCACACAACTTCCTCTCTTCTCCTGCTTGCTGCCACCCATGGCTGCTGAAATCCTTGTCCTCAGGGGCCTGCCCAAGTGCCAGCCTCCCCCGATCCTTCCCTGACACCCCTCTCCCCTAGCCTGGGCCTTTCCTTCTGTAAGATTCTGATCACATGTTGCCTTAATTAGTGTTAGATGAGTCCAGGTGGTTCCCCATTGAGCAGGGGGTCTCCACAGGGGCTCCATGGATGGGGGGGCCTCCTGAAGTTGAATGCCCGTACCCAGGAGAAGTCTGTAGTTTCTGTTATCTTACTCACCAAGCTCAGGACTGCTGTTCTGCATTGTTTGCAAACTGACTCCTGTTTGGCAAGAATAATTTCCGCTTCCTTTTGATACCTTAGTTGCATTTGACAAATGCTTGTTGGATTTAATGAAATTGATTTTTCCTTGCTGCATTTTCCAATCAGCCCTGACCCCAGAGTCAGGAGACCAGGGCTAGTCCAGCTGGAGCACAGGACTTGTCACCTGACCTGTACGAATGGATGCCCTCATCCCTCCTGGTACTCAGCCCCTTACCCTCAGACTGGGAGCTCCTTGAGGGCAGGGCTCTCACCTCTGAACCTCCTGGCATCCAGCACAGGGCCCAGCACAGAAAAGGCACCGAGAAGATTTGCTAATATAACCACCTAAAATGGGACAACTATTACCATCTGCCTACTTTGCAGGGCTGTTTCTGAGCATGAATGAGGCACAGAAATTTTCTGGAAAAATTAAAGTGCTCAGCACATATTACATGACTGTTATCAATATAGGGCAGTTATATTTATATTTTGCTGTATTCAAGCAGGCACGAGACAGTCCAGATGCAGCTCAGGAAATGCTGAGTGTGAGTCGCGCTTCCATCCATCTGCCTGCTGTCTGCTGTGCATCTGTCCCCCTCCCTCCGATTTGGGATCTCTGACTGAGGCCCCCTTAGATTCCAAACGCTCTCACGGAGCAGCTGCTCGTTGTTGGGGAGAGAGCTTGAGACTAATATTTCTCTCACTTCTGTCACTTCAGCAGGTCACTCAACCTTCCTGGGACTTGGCTTCTTTATCTGGAAACTGGGAACAAGGAATCCTGCCCTGTCCACCTCACAGAGGAGTTGGGAGAATTCGGTGGGTTACTGAAAGTGATATATAAGTGGGATGGACTGATAGGCCTTTTCTGGCAAATTAGTAGGCGCAAGTCCACTCCCATGGGGGCCAGCCTGGGCAGAGCATATGCACGCAAACCCAGGACACCTGTCTGTCCAAAGCATGCCACGGGGGCATGTGCTGATACAGACAACACAGGCTTTCCCTGCACGGTACTCCCAGGCGGGGCTATACCCCAAACAGCTTATAAAGCATGCAGCTATGGACTCCTCTGCCCCTCTGGCAATCCTATGAGGTTTCAGCCTCATCTTGAGAATCAGAACCAGGTGAAGCACATGCCCCAGACAGAACATGACGCTTGTGACACCATATGTCTGCTTGGGACCTCTGCAAAACGATGCTGAGTCCGCAAAGAGAGAAGCCCACGTGGGCTGCCTTCCAGAGCACACCTCGCACATCTGGACACCCTCCCAACATCAATGCAGGGCCGTGCCCCTGCACACACAGGCCACCTGGGGCATGCAGGACACTATTACAGCCCTGGCAAGTGGTTTTGCCACGTTGACCTAGTTTTTGCATGAAGTTCTATGTACTGAATGGGACCCTTGGTCCTGGGGGGACACGTCCCCATGCACAGGGGGGCTTGAGACAGCTTATTATAAGTTGATGACCTTGACCTTCCTCTTCTACCCACAGAAGACGAGAGGCAGAGAGACCCCAAGAAAGAGAGAAAGGGGGATGAGAGACAGCCCAAGAACGGCGAGATGATGACCCAGAGAGCTGAGAAGAGTGAGAGGGCAGGAGGGCAGCTCTAAACCTGTCCTTACCTCCACTATGTGAGAGGAAAAGCCCGTCTGTGACATCTCCAGCCCGAAGGAGGTTTCATTCTTGTTGGTGCCTGAAACAGAGGCACAGAAAGATGTTAGCTCCGCACCTGATTTCTTAGCACCAGACATGCCTGCAGCTCAGTCCCCAGCACCTGTGACCTGGAAGCACTTGCAGGGAGGTGAGAGGAGGCCCCGGGCCTGAACCAGCTCATCTGCCCCAGCAGCAGGCACCTTCTAGGTGGTCGTGTAGGTTTATTATTAGCAGCTCACTCCCTGCTGAAAAGGACTTGAAACAACTTATATTACAGGGCATGCATACTATAGGGATGTCAATGTAGGGGAAAGATCCAGAAAAGTGCACGGAAAGAAATAATCTGCATTGTTGGCAAGAAATGGAATTTCCCACTTTGTTCATTCCTACTGTTCACCAGATTTGGTTCCAGATGCTTCTGGATGGTTCCCAAATATCAAATTGACCCTTAGGAGGAAGACCTGTCACCACCACAGATTTGCACAGGAATCCCATGCGTGCTGAAAGCTCCTCCCTGCACAGGGCCTCCTGACGTGTCATTGGAGCCAATGTTCTCGTCACGCAAGGCGACCATTATGAGAATTAACTCACTGATCTGGATGTTTAATTCTAAGGTGAGGGTCAAACAGGTTCATACTTTCTATTCCTTTTTCATGGGTTTTGAGGGCTTTTCTTCTCTTTCCCTGTGTCTGTAGCTCGCCATCGCCAATGCAGAGCAGACTGCTTGGGCTCTGGGATGCTGCCCTCTATCTCTTTTGACAATCCTCCCATATGGTAGAGCCCAGTATGGCAAGGGCCCCTCTACAGCAATATATGGTGCAAACGAGACCCATGCAAATCAAAACTGGAGTTTGAATTATTAAGGAGAGAGGCAATCTGAGGAAAGCCCGCAAAAAGCTGGAGTGGGAGCAGGACTTGGGGAGTGAGCGTTTCAGGCGGTGGAGTCTGGATCAGCTGGGCTCAACTCGAGTTGCCAGATAAAATACGAGACGCTCAGTTAAATTCGAATTTCAGACAAACAACTAATGGTTTTTTAGTACAAGTCTGCCACAAATGTTGTATTTTATATTTGCTAAGTCTGGCAATGCTCGTTCAAACCCCAATTCCCTCCTGAGCCGTCGGAGCTCTGGCAAGTCATTTGGTCCCTTCGAGCTGCAGTTTCCTCCATGGTAAAAGGAGGGGATTATCAGCACAACTAGCCTCTGGGGCTGCTTGGAAAGTGCACAGCCTCACATCAGCACAGGAGCGCTCCAGTGTTGGCGGTCATCACAAAGGGAGGATCCCTGCTAAACCCTCCCATCCCGGGGGGCTGGATTTCGCTCTGTGGGCTTCACCTGCTGTGAGCCCAGGAGCGTGGACCCCTCTCGAGAAGCAGCGCTCACCTTCCAAGCTGAAGATCCTGTCCCCCAGGGCGTCGACAATGTCCTTCAGGGCCGCCTCATCAGTGACGTTGAAGAAGTGCTTGTCATCGGGGTCACTGGCGATGTATTTGATTTCGTTTAGAAAAGCTTCTGGATTGATCCCCCTGCGGTTGTAGTAGCCCAGGACCTGCCAGGGAACAGGGGCAGGGGCGACAAACCGGGACATGGCACAGACCTCCCCACACACCCATGGCCCCAGACTCGGACCCTGTTCTAAGACAGGGCTCTGGGGCTTGGGAGTGTTTTCTAGTTTTCGGAGGTTTCAGAAGCTCCCTGGCAATGGAGAAAAAACCCTCCACAGCTGTTGCGGATAAACCTGGGCAGGACGGAAAGGAGATTCTCAACTGCTCTTTAGGAGATATAACAAGGAGAGGCCCATTTGAGGGCCTGGATGGCTGGTTCACTGCCCAGAGCCGCCCCCGACCCCAGAGTCCCCAAGGGGTTGATGGTGAAGCCTCTAGAGGGTGGGCAGGGGCAGGACAGGTAGGACAGGACTCACGGCCACAGCGTATCTGGTCACGTTGTCCCTCTCGCTTTGCTGGATCACCTTCTCCAGGTCTGGGCTGTCGTGGGACTCCCCATCCGTGATGACGATCATCACCTTCTTGGCCCCTTTCCTTCCACCCTTCTGGAAAGCCTCTGAGCTGGAACCCAAGCACAGGGGGAGGGTCACAGAGGAAGGTGGGGATGGGGCAGGCCTGGCGCTCCTACTGCCCCGAAGCCAGGACTAAGCCCCCGGGCAACCCTACAGGGTGTTGGGACCTCGAACCAAAGAAGAAGCTGGGGGCTTCCCTGGTGGCACAGTGGTTCAGAGTCTGCCTGCCGATGCAGGGGACACGGGTTCGTGCCCCGGCCCGGGAAGATCCCACATGCCGCGGAGCGGCTGGGCCCGTGAGCCATGGCCGCTGAGCCTGCGCGTCCGGAGCCTGTGCTCCGCGACGGGAGAGGCCACAGCAGAGAGAGGCCCGTGTACCGCAAAAAAAAAAAAAAAAAAGAAGCTGGATTGAGATGCCCAGACTACTCATTCGCCAGCTGCTCAGATGCGTCTTAAATCTGCTTGTCTTTAAAGAGTGACTTTAAAAAGCCCCTCTCAAGTCCTGATCTTGCTGTTTTGGGGAAGCAGGGGGATGGGGCGGGTCTGGGAGGGGAGTTCAGGGTCAGGTGGAGACCTTTAGAGGCCCTAATTTCACGGTTCAAAAACCCAGCCACACATTAGAATCATCTGGGGCATTAAAAAAAAAGTAATGCCCAGGCCCCACCTGGACTCATGAAATCAGAATTTCTGGAGTGTGGCCTGGGCACCAGCATTTTTCAAAAGTTCTAATGAACATCGGAGTTGAGAACCACTTCCCTCAGTTCTGAAAAGGTGACATGCCAGAGCAATTCAACAGCCAAACAATGCTGTTCCATAAAATGTGTGTGATGAAGCCTGACAAAGTTCCGATTTTTCCCAGGAGAACCACTTTGATTCTATTTTGGGAACTATTAAATATCAAATTCTATGACAAATATTTCTCTTTCCTGCTTTTTATTTTGTTTTCAGTGGCCGGAGCAGGTGCTTGGCCTGCCTGCTGGGCAGTCCAACCAGTAGCCGGGGGGCTGGCACTCTATGGACTCTTGGAGCTGATGACCCATCTAAGAAGCAGGAAAAATTGGCTCCTGAACCGTCACTGGCTCTTGGTGCCTGCCTGTGTGAGGCCAACTCTCCTTCAGACCAAGAGGTTCTGAATTTTCCAATTAGGACCTAAAAATAAATGTTACCCTTAGACTCTGCAGTGAGTCCTCAAAGGTCTGACCCACAGGTTCCAGCACCATGATGTCAGGTTAAATCCCATCACCATAAGGCTTTGGTTACCAGGGGTATCTTTTGTTACACAGCAAGCTGATGAGCTGATGTGCATGATTTAGATGTTAAGGAATTCACAAAACTTGGAATAAATTAGTTCAGAGCATCTTCAAGCTACCAGTTAAGAGAAACAGACCATCTGCCATTCTCTTAGCAATTCTATGATATTCTGGATATGCTGGCTTTAAAAACTCCTCTAATTTTAGTATGAGGCGTGGACTGAAGTGGGGCAGAGGCACACTTGACATGACAAAATACAGAGAATATTTTGGGCTTAAGCCCGACTCAGCGGAGGGAGAATGCTGCTAGTCCTTCAAAGGAGGCTCGAGATGCTTCCATGACTTCATTGGAGGGCCAGGTCCAGGAACAAAACTCCAGGAGAAAAAATATGGCAGGGGAAAAACAGGCTTTATTACATGTGGAGCCAAGGAAATTTCAGGATCATATTTCCACAGAGTGGAATGGTGTGAATATCTGTATGAATCTGTAATAGCATAAATATTGGCATGAATCATCAGATTTAAAATTGTGAATTTGTATTGTGTAAAAGACTTGGATTTGTTGCTTTGTAAATCGGACTATAACTTCCTGGAGTGCAGTGGAAGCTTTATACTCACGACAGTTTCCATGAACCTGGAAGCCAATGTGACCCCGTGGAGAAAGGTCATATCACGTCTCCTTTCTGCTCAAAACCTGTCCTGGCTCCCATTTCTCCCAGGTCCTGATAATGGCCCGCGAAACCCTTGGTAATCCCTCCGAGCCTCTCCTCCTGCTGGAATCTTCACTGATCCTGGAACCACCAGGCACGCTCCTGTTTTAGGGCCTTTATCTGAGCTGCTCCCTTTTCTGGAACCTCCCCTGCCAGGCACCTGCTTGGCCAACTTCCTCACCTCCTTTAAGTCTCCACTCAAATGTCAGCTCTCGGTGAAGCCTTCCCTGACTACTTGATTAATGCTGATTAAAAATACCTGCCCTCCCCAACCTGCCTGACTGCCTTTACCAGACTCTATTTCTTCCCCCATAGCTTGTATCTCCCTCTAGCATACTAGCTATTTATTTGTTTTTCGTTTTTTTTATTTTATTGCTTATTGTCTGCCTCACCCTCTAGAATATCAGCTTCACAAGGGCAGGACATTGATCTGCTTGGTTCACTGATCTATCCCAAGTATATAAAACAGTGTGAGGCACATAGTAGATGCTCAATAGAAAGTGTTGAGTGAATGAAGGTGGCATTGCAGCGATGTCCTGCCCCCTCCCCTCAAAGCCACACATGGCTGCCAGACTCACCTTCATGCGCACATTTGAGGATGACATTCAAGAACCTTCAGTGGCCAATCACGCTTGTTTTAGCTACAACGTTATAACTCTCACAATCTGACTCCAAACCATCTTTGCAGCTGCAGGGCTTACTACTCCCCAACACGAACCATGCTCAGAGCAAGGCTCTGAATGTAAACGTTCCTCAACTTTCCCTCTCCTCTGCCCTTATTGGGGCAGAATGTCTTCTGTAGAATGTCTTCTCTCCACCTCTGCTGGAATCCTGGGGTCTGTCACATATCCCCCATCTTGGCAGTCCTCTCTGGTCCCTCCCTTGGAGCCCTCCTCTCTCATCCTCACTGAGTTAGGGTGACGCTTACCAGAGCTCCCCTATTAAACCAGGGGTCACGGGTTACCCTCTTTATAACCCCTCAAGTCCATGGCCTGGATCTTTGTACTTTAGTAGGTACACAGAAAAAAATGCATTATGAATAGCTGAGTGAGGAGAGAAAACCTTTTACCTTAAAAGGCACCAGCTGTAATTTCGGACCCAGACTTGGCCGGGAAGATCAGATTTCAAAGTTCACTTGAGGTGTAGATCGCACACCCCAGCAGTGCTCGTGAGTCATGATGGTTCAAACTACTAGGTGAGTCACACACACTTGACCTGGGGGAGATGGGCTGCGAAATGAGATGGAAGCAGTGTGCTCCATCCCGGTGGGAGTCAGTTAGCTTCTCACTGATAGCTCAGTGGGCGTGGGCTTCCTCCGTTGCCCTGGCCACTTCACAAGAGCCTGCTTGGGGTCTCAGGGACTCACCCCCATGAGGGCCCATTTCTCATGAGGGTGAGTAAGAGCCATCTTTACACAGAGGGATGCTCATTTAGGAAAAAAGCTTGAGCAAGTTTTATCAGTGAACAGAAATACACTGGTGGAGCAGTAACTTAATCATAAAGAGTAATGAAGTTGGGTGACTTCCCTGGTGGTGCAGTGGTTAAGACTCTGCGCTTCCAATGCAGGGGGCCCGGGTTCAATCCCTGGTCAGGAAACTAGATCCCACATGTGTGCTGCAACTAAGAGTTCTCATGCCACAACTAAGAAGCCCATGAGCCACAACTAAGGAGCCTGCCTGCCGCAACTAAGACCTGGTGCAACCAAATAAATAAATATTTTTTTTAAAAAAGAGTTAATCTTTTGACCACATGAAATCATGTTACTACTAAATAGCTTTCACATTGTAGAATTCTGCTAAACACGTCGACTAACCCTATGAGAGGTGGGATTATAAGGTAATGGGACGTGGTCTCAATGAACATAGCAGAGCTCATATTCATAGGTGTAAAATTTATACATTTAAAATCTAAATGTCTTGGACATAGTTATCGTAGGATTTTAGGCCACAGCTGGAAAGATCTGGGGGAACTGACTTTAAAAATCATTCACTGATTCCAGTGGGGGTGAGTACAGTGTTCTGAGCCATGGCAGAGTTACTGGAATAAGCATGTAGCTATCTGTCTGGATGACTAGAGATAGCATTCATTATTATTGTGAGTTCTGGTGTGATGTTTAAGGGAACAGCCTCATTGCTCTACAATCTCAGATGTTAGATTTAACTATGTTCTTCACATTCTACTGATGACGAACACCCCACAAGAAGATTCTGCCCTCATACAACCCACACACTTTTCATAGGGTCTCTGTGGCAGAACATATTTCCTGAAGTTGACTGGAAATCCCAGCACCAAAATGTTCTTCTGTAATGTGACCTTGCCATTCCTCCATCAAGAGGGGAAATTAAATTCTCTTCCCCTTGAACCTGGGCTGGCTTCAGTGACTTGCTCAATCAAAAGACTATAGCAGAAGTTACATTCTGGGGCTTCTACAGCTAGGTCATAGGCAGTCTCAGAGTTCCTGTGTGGATCTCCTGGAAAACTCACTCTTGGGATGCTTCCTCTCAAAGCCTGGCTGCCACACGGTGAGAGAGCCAAGCCACATGACTACGTGTGGGTGCTCAGATCACCAGCCTCAGCTGAGCTCCCAGCCAACAGCCTACATCCACTGCCAGCCACATGAGTGTGCCATTCTGGATGTCCAGTCCAGTCGAAACTTCAGATGACAACAGCCCCAGCTGACACCAGCCTTCAACCACATGAGAGAACCCAAGGGAGAACTGATCAGTTGAGCCCAGCCAATGCCCAGAACTTTGAGGGATTAATTATTGTCTCTCCAGATACTAGATTTTGTGGGGCAGCAAAAGATCACTGTAACAGTATCTGAGATTTAGAAAATTAATTTTTTTTTTTTTTTTTACCGAGCAAATTCAATGCCAAATGCCGTCCGGGTCTCTGTTCCTCCTCTCTGTTCAATGTGGCTGGCAGCTTCCACCACATCTTTTACAGACCTGTAGTCATTGAGGTGAAATTCATGTACCACGTCTTCTCCGTACTGAACGACTCCAACCTGCAAGTTAGAGGAGAGGGAAACAGGACATCTTGACCCCTGAAGGCTGGCCCTTTGGTGATGAGGTTTCCTGGAGTCATCTCTCTGGGACGGTTCAGGAGTGAGGAGGGCTGGGGACCTTCCCAAGGGAGAGGAACTAAGCAGAAGGGAAGCAGGTTCTGCACAGTTCCAGGAATGAATGGCTGGCTTGGTGAGGCAGGTGGGAGGTACATATTGAGAGAGGAGACTGTGATTTAAAGAAAGGCCCAGCAGATTGAGTTTCTTACTTAAAAAGACAAAAGTTGAGCATAGAATTGAAGTCTAAAATCTTAGGAGCAGTGTGGGTGGAAGGCCATGGCATTGTTCACCAAACTCTGGAACTAAGGTCCTTTCAAATTTGGAAGAGAAGTTTGAAATATTAATAAGACTCAAATATTAATAGTCTCAAAATAAAAACCTTAAAGAATAAGTAAAAACCTACCTATAGTAGGACTAGAATGAAAAAATGTCACTGTCGGATGGGTCCACAGAGTTTATTTGGTACAAGTGCATTTCCAATGCTGGACTTTCATCCACCGTACCCTAAAAGATGATCTCCCAGTGGTGGGGAACTCATTACTTCATGAGAAAGCCCACTCCCCTTTTAATGGCTCTAATTGTTACAAAATAATTTCTTAGATTGACCTGAAATCTGCCACTTTGTCAGTTCTATTCATTGGTCCTCCTTTGGCCTGCCAAAACAATACGGAATAAATCTGACCCCTCGTTAGCCAGGCAGCATTTCAAATATGTGCTGGCAGCTATGACCTCTTCCCCTGTCTCTTCTCCAAGATCAAAGTGTCTAATTCTCCCCTGTGCCTCACCCAGCAGGGTGCTAGTGTCTTCTCCCTCTCTGGCTGATCAAAGTTTTTGTTAATACGTGGTGTCTATCCCAGAGGACAGTGTCTGACCCACTCAGTGATGCCTCCCCTACACTGTCCCTTGATGTGCCCAGCAGAGATGGGTGTCCTGAGCTGCAGGGCCCTGCTGCTGGCCCTTTCCCCTACACCTTTCTAGCGCATGTACAGATGCTCCCCCCCACCCCAAGGCAGCATCTGCCATGGTTTTGGGGGGGCCTTATTTGGAGGAGGAAAGAGTCCCAACCACACCCACCTGGATCTGCCCAGGGCCGATGTAAAACTTCTTCAGGATGTTGATGAGGAAGTGCTGAACCTCCACCCAGGGGTAGATGCTGTTTGAACCATCCAGGACAATGATGATGTCCATGTAGGTCCGGCACCCTGGGAAGTGGGAACATGGTCACAGCTACCCAAGGAGCCAGTGTCTGCAAATCTCTGATTCCCTGGATGATTGTCCAGGGAAGCCTGGCCTGGGAGCTGTCCTCAGGCTGAACATTTACTGGGGCAATGTGAATGAGGAGCCCAGGAATTCCTGGCTCTGCGCCACCGTTCTGCACTGGCTGTCTGAACAAAGCATCAGTGGAGTCCTACCGCCTCTGCTCCTTAACAGGGACTGACCACCGTTAGCTGGCCAATGTTTGGTAGGCAGCCAACAGTGCCCAAATCAGTACCTCATTATTGTT
This sequence comes from Physeter macrocephalus, assembly GCF_002837175.3. Classification (NCBI taxonomy): domain Eukaryota; kingdom Metazoa; phylum Chordata; class Mammalia; order Artiodactyla; family Physeteridae; genus Physeter; species Physeter macrocephalus. The sequence goes on from NC_041224.1 coordinate 60,801,645, forward strand.
TATTTTACTGTAAAAGGTAGGCTGGCATTACCACTTTCAGCCCAGATGAATGGGTTTCACTTCTTAGGAGGGAGGCACAGTGTAATAGCTAGGAATGTGGAATCTGGTGTCAGACTGTTTGACCCCTGGCTTTGACCTTGGGCAAGTTACTTAACATCCTGGCATCGGTTTTCTCTTCTGTAAAAGAGGCATAATGATAGTAGAGGACTGCCACGAGGAATTAACAAGGTGATGCTTCTAGGGCTGAGCACAAGTAAATGCTCAAGAATCTTAGCTTATCCTCTTTTTATTTTTTTTTTAACGAAACTACTTTGTGAATGTAACAATGACATTATCAGGTCAAGCTCTCGCTGCTTTGAGCCTGAAGGTTTCTCTATATTCCTGTAATATTAATACCAAATTAAAATGAATAATAAAAAGCAACAAAGAAAACATGAAACATTGGTAACCTAACAAATTAAAAAACTTCTCTTTACATCTGAGTAATTTATTTCTGTTTGTGAAACAGCAGGACTTATCTTGAAATAAGAGATGATACAATCTGATACGATATACACTATACTGTACCACAGTGAAATATTGGGCATCTGCTTATTTTTACTGGAGAATTTCACACTGTTTTCAAATCTACTTTATAGCAATACAGCAGGGGCCTTTGTGAGTTAACCATTCCAGTAACTCCTGCATCGGGAAGGTGTAGTATGTTGACGTCAGAGCTCACCAGGAGGGGAAGGTGGTGGCTTTGAGCCTAGGCGTCTGTCACAGGTTCTGTGTTTGGGAGAGCACTTTAGAAGCGTTTGGATGCTCAGAGTCACCTCTGCTTTAGGAGAAGCTGTGTGTACACTCTGGTCTCGTCTGCACACGCCGCATACAGCATGTGATGGCCCTACACCTCCAGGCTAACGGTGCCTGATAGCTTTGTCCTTCTCCAGTATGCTTTCGCCCCACACCTGTGGACCAAGCACCCGCCATGTGCTGGAGCGCTGTGTGGTGCCGGCAGCCACAAGGACACGAGACAGTAACTCCTTGATAAGGAGGGGTTTCTAATCTACTGGTAGGGGCCAGGTTTCTTTTATTTTAAAGCCAATTTTATTAGAACGCATTTATTATTACTGATTTCTTTCTTACGATTTCAAATTTTTCATTTTAAGATGCACTGGGAAGAATCTCTATGGTTGCTAAATGTGGCAGAACACACCTTTGAAACATACGCACGTGCGCACGTACACACGCCCTGTAGCTGATCCTAGACCTGCTGAATTAGATCCTCCGTGGTGTTGGCAGGGGTAGCGGGAGGTGCCCTGGGATCTGGATCTGCTGAGCTCCCAGGGCACTGCTGCTGGTCAGCGGGGTGAGGAGGTCTCCGCCACAGGAGATTCTGGGAGGCTGTGATGGTCATACCTTGGCCCAGAGGAAAGAGCCTCTCTAGGGGGTGACACACCTCACGTGACTGGCTGTGAGCCTCCTCCCAGCCCCGGCACTGCCTCTGCCTCTCCCGCTGAAGTTTTGTAAGAATAGAATCGACTCCTCCTCATCGCCCCTAAGGGGACCATTTTCCAGCCCCTGCTGGACTGACCTTCCTCCTTCCTGCCCCCAAGCACCACCTTCCCATCTCCGACTGGGCCCTGGTGGTTGGAGGGAGGCTGCCTCTAGCCAGAAGTGCCTATCCCCTCACCCTCAATAAAACGGGCAGCAGCTGCTTGGGTGTTGGTGGTTAGCCCACAGGAAATAGTGAGGCTCGGAGCCAAGCAGTCTGGGCTTGCAGGAAGCAAGGTCTGAGCGTTATTTCCCCAGACTTTCCTGGCAGGTGGGGAGAGAGTGGGAGGTTTTGTGTTCCATGAGGCTCTGGGAAAACTGGGCAGCGCTTCTTCATGTCCAGGAACACTGATTAGATGGGACTATCACCAGGGGTAGTTCTGTCCTCCTTGGCCCTCCACCTACAGGGCAGCTGCATCCCATAACATCAGAGGGCACCATGCACACTGTAGTCTAAGTGAACGATGTCCCCAGACTTCGGCAGTATGCAGCTTGCCTGCTGTACATGGTGGGCCAGCAATCTCTTCCTCGCTCAGGGTGGGTTGGCAGTGAGCCTCTCTGGCTTCCAGGATGGTCTTCATAGCCTTAGCTCATTTGCCCCGGGAGGGTGGGCCAAGATTATTACCCCACAGGTTACCCAGAGAGCTGGAGCAGGGCGGGGCTAGAGTCCAAGTTCTGCTTTGTAGCCATGGGATAGTGGTGACCAGAGCGCGGAGCCTCCCATGGACTGTCGGTCGCTCAGCCCAAGTCTGCAGATTTGAAGCCACTTACTTTGGAGAGCTGGGGCCACGGTCTTGGAGAACCTGAAGTTGGAGTTGACTCGTGAACACATCCCTGTGGTGTAGTAGGAACTCCCACACTCATGAGACCAGAGGGGGCTGCAAGCCTGTGAAGCACAGCATGGACCCCCAATCAGCGGGGGCCCTCAGGGAGGGTCCGGGCCCGATAGCCTTCGGCCCAGTCCCAACCTCCAAGACCCAAGACAGAAACCTCCATCTCAGTGTTGTTATCCTTAGGATTTAGAGGGTCTTCTTTGAGTCTAACCGCAATCTCTCTTGCTGTAACATGTACTAGTTCTCTTGGTTTCAGGTGAAATAGAGAAAAACTAACCTCAGAGTCCTCCTTTGTTGCCTTTTCAAGGGTCCCATTCTCCACCCCATCATCAGGCTGTGACTCTCCTTCCCCCCACCCACCAGACCGGATGCGGGAAAGCACTGTCATCCATGGGAGTGGACCCTTCAAGCGTCTTTCTGAAGAGGTCGCCTGAAGGTCATTTCTGGGCAGACTTCCAGGACAGGGTCCCCCAAACATGCTCATGGCTCTTACTAAGGAAAGGAAAAAGAATGTCTCTGCTCTTTCTCTGAAATTTGCTACCAAAACATTGATGTCAGCCCCTCATTTAAAGACTGAGTGATGAGTCCCTCTCAGAGTCAGGGTCATTAAAAATGAAAGCCCAGCTTCTGCCTCCATTTTTGTCCTGCTGCTGGAAAACTCAGGACTAAATTTTGTGCTCTAATTTCCCTTGGTTTGGAAGAATAATTATTCCACTTCCAATCCCTTTCTTTAATTAGCTTTCTTTTTTTAAACTCAGATTTTAAAGGTTTTGTATTATCTGTGTCCTTTGTTGAAGCTCTGGTAAATTATCTTTGGAAGTGGAGAAGAATGAATAATGGGAGAGTAGGTAATGGATAATGGCTGGAGGGCTAGAAGGATGATGGATGGATGGATGATGGATAGATATATGGATGATGGATGGATGGATGTGGGAGGGGATGGATGCAAGGATGGATGATTAGATGGGAGGATGAGGGGGTGGACTGACATGTAGACAGATGGGTGGATGAATGAATGGATGGATGGATGGGTAGATGAATAGAGGGAAGGACATTTGGTTGGGGGATGGGCTGATGAATGAATGGATGAATGGATGAGTGAATGAGTTAACAAAAGTTGCTATTTATAAACTAGGGTCTTAACCTACCCACAGAGGCCCCAGGGGTTGTATCACACCATCCCTCCTGGACCTTCATCCTACCTTATGAAGTAGGTGAAATCAAGTTAGTAGGCATATGACAAGGAGCCTCAGAGGGAGAACAGGGTCAGACCAAAGCCCCTGACAAGTATGCATGGACAGGGCCAGGGGTCCTGTTGGCCCTTGGTTGGGGATGATGAGGCCTGTGGGCCAGCCATACATCAAGGCACCTCAGGACTTGCCCTGGCAGAGCACTATGCTCTTGTCAAGTCTCTGGGCATCCCAGTCATCTCGCTGCCCTGATGTCTGATGCTTCACACCCAAGATGTCTCATGTGTCAACAGAAATGAACTGATGGGCGAGAACAGAGAGTGACACAAGCCCTCCCATCTTAAAATGAGCGGTGCATTTTACTGGGCTTTCTGGGGTAATTTTTCTCGGAAACCTTCTTGAAGCTACTCTAGGAACTATCAGTTCCAGCCTCACCCACATTCCTGGTGGTTCACCCGAACGTGATGGCAAGGGGCAGGCAGTGCCAATCCATCACGCCACCCGCACTCTCCCACTGTGTGCAAAGCTTGCATATGCTCGCCTGGGTGGGGTGCAGAGATCTCCCAGCACAGCCCACTGCTGCCTTTCTGTCCCAACATCATGTTCACATTACTCATTTGCTTATCGTGTCTCCCGCAGCCAGAATGTAAGCTCCAGGAGGGCAGGAGCTCTGCTGACTGCTGAATCCCCAGTGCCTGGCATCAGGCTCCGTTCATTGTAAGTGCTCAAAAAATAGTTTAAATGAATGTATGTCTCTACCACCTCAGCCCAAGTACCCCCTCCTCTTTCTTCCTTGCTAAGACTAGTCTCTTCTTTAAAAACAAAACAGAAACCTCCTCTGGGAAGCTTTACCATCTGATCCTATGCAGTCCAGGTGGCCCATCCCTCCGTATCCTTCCCTCCATTGTAGTAAATCTGCGTTCACTCATTTATGGCTTCCCCTCAAAGTCTTCTCAGGGTGTGTGGTGTGTCCTGTTTCTTTCATCAATTCTGGAGCAGAGATTCAGCCTCTGCCTTGGAAATCTGGCTCCCCAAAGGTAAGGATAGACGCCCCTACCACTGGACTGTTGAATATCTTTATTTATTCTTATTCCTTTCCAGGCTATCTGCTTTGCACTCCCCCCAGCCCCAAAGGGAAGGTACACAAAAAGGCTCAATCCTTTTTCCTGCCTGAATTGTACCCCCCCGAAGTTTAGGGCTCATCAGGCAGAATGGCACAGGCAGGAAGCCAGAGGAGGGGCTGCTCCCCGAGTGCACGCGGACAGTGCAGCCCGGTGGGTGGGCATGCTCAGTCACCACACGCCCCTCACGGCCCCAAGCAGAGGGCCTGTGGGGAAGGAAGGGCTCGGAGGGAGGGTGGGTGGGTGGCTCTTACCAGGAAGCTGTTGTCCTTGGGGTTGGTGGCCAGGCTCAGGCCGAGACGCATGTTGTCTTTCCTCTCGGACACGTTGGATAGGGTGACCCTTCCTGGGGTGGGAGGGAGAAACTCAGCCTGCAGTCCCTTCTCCCTGTCCTCCGCCCGGACTCTGCTGCTGCCGCTGGCCACCAGAGGGGCCCGAGGTCGAGTCGGTACCAGGCAGGGTCCTCCCCCATTCTCCCTGCCCCTCTGGATGCCTCACTCGCCTGCAGGTCAGGGCAGCCTTTCACAGTTTACTAAGGCCTTGCCCAGATATGGTCTAATTACCTCCTCTCAACTCTCTGTGAGATGACTATGAGCCTCAGAGAGGTCACGCCAACTGCCCAAAGTCACACAGGAAGCAGATGGCAGAGCCTTCCATCTCCTCGTCCAGAGCTTTCCCTCCCCCAGCCACCCCCCTGTGCCCCACCCCACACAAACCAGGGCTCCCCCCGAGGCTGGTTCCTCTATGCAGTGCCTCCTCCACGTTTTTCTTTAAGACAACCTGACATCAAATGTAGCAGTCCCCTGCCCAACTCTCTCAGGGTCCGGTTCTCCGCTCAGCTGATAAACTGACACACGATAGCTGATTCTTTCTCATAGGGAGCAAATCGCCAACTTAACAAGAGCCTTCTAGAGGCACAAGGTCTTGCCCAAGAATGCCATTCTGTGGCTGGTCCCCAGAGGAGTATTCAGGGGCAGGATTATCAGCCAACTGGGTGGAGAGAGAGGGTTGTGGAGATTAAATTTATTAAGCAGATTATATTGGGGAAGGTTTTACTAGATCATTCTGTCAGGCCACTGAAAGGAAAGAAGTGAGCTTGAATTCCCTAGACGAGTGTGTGTGTGTGTGTGTGTGTGTGTGTGTGTGTGTGGTGTATGCGCGCGCACACATGTGCAGACACTTGCCGGGGAGAGTTCAGGGGGAAGTGAGTTGGGTATCTTGTTAAGCCGAAGCGAGTGGTCCTCATCTGCTGTGAGCAGGGTCTAAATGTGTTCTCTGCTTCACAGGAGGGGAGTGATCTCTAAGCGCTCAGGAGCATTTAGCTTTGTTGGCGACTGGAAGTGTGAAGAGTTGGCCGACCCTCTGGGACCCGGGCCAGCAAGACCTGGGGCCCGGCCTGGGCAGAGGCCAGAAATTCAGACCCCCGACTGGACTGTGGGCTAGGGTGGGGCGGCTGTGTTTGCTGTTTGTTTCCCCTTGGTTTCCTTCAGTTTGTAGTGAGGTTCCTTTTGAAATCCAGCCCCCCTTGGCTGTTCTACGAGTGCCTGGGATTGTTTTCTGTTTTGTCCGTCCAAACCAACCAGAGAGAAAATAATAGTGATAACCCTGGTGCTTTTATGGTGCCTTATTATTTACAATGTGCTGCGCCCACCTGCCCTCCCAGGACCCACTCTTGGTCCTGGGAGGCCCAGGGGTCACCATTTTCATTTGACAGAGGAGAAGGTCAAGGCGCACAGAGGGTTAGTGACTTCTATAAGGTCAATCACTGATAAATGATAGCGTGGGGACTTGAACCCAGCAGAGCCAACGTTACGGCCCGACTTTCCCCATCTGACAGCAGGGCCGTGGCTGCAGAGGGATGTGGTGAGAAGTCTGGAGAGGAAGCTCTAAGTCCCAACTAGGCAACTTCCTCCCCTCAGCGGCTTGGAGAATTCTGCCCCCCATACATTTAAAGGGTGCGTCCCCCACCTCACCCTGCCCCTTCTCTTCCTCCCTTGTCTCAATGACTGAGGTCCTCAATGAAACTGTGGGCCAGGAAGCAGATGGCATGGTGGGGAAGACCCTTGCACTGGAGTAAAAGAAAGATTCAGGTTCAAGGCCAGCTTCTGCTGCTCGTGGATTTGGAGCAGTCACTAACCTCCCCTCTGTGACCAGGAGAGACTTACACCTTTCTCAGTGGGTCTGTGTGAGGGCTGGGGCATAAGCCCGTCCTCACACAGGGCCTGCCTTCCAGAATCACATCCCCTCCCCCTGAGCCCCTGCCGCTCAGCGAAAACCCTGACTTCATCCAGGTGTTGGGAAAAAAAAGCACCAGAGGTAGGTAGACCCTTCAACACTGAGGTGTGAATGACTGACACCCACTTTCCAGGAGAGAAAGGAAAGAACATTCCTGGCTGAGTGGGGCTCAGAGCCTGGAGAGGCCATAGGAAAAACTAGGACTCAGGTTTCCCTGCCTTGCGTTTTCCACTGTGGGCATAAACTGACAGATGGTCCTCCTGCCTCCTCATTGGGAGGGAAAGAAACTCTCCTCAAATGAGGTGCTTCCTGACCAGTACTCTTCCTTGGCCTCCATGCACTTTGCTGCCCACTGCCTCCCAGCTTAAGCCCCAGTTTCAGAGTCTGATGGCATCACGTCTCCCATTGCCAGCAAGGGTTCCTCCTCCTTCGGAGGGAAATTAGGTCCACATTGGAAACCAGAGCGATAGAGGAACCTAAACAATGGGTTCATGTGTCTTGGTCCCCACCTGGACCAGGGGCTTTTCTCAGTGGCCCAGGCCCCAAGCTCAGTGCGCAAGTCTACCACCACCCCTCTTGCGCCCTCTGCCCCAGCCTTCTTTCCGTCCTCCAACAGAGCAAGTTCATTACTACCTCAGGACCTTTGCACTTGCTTCTCCTCTGCCTGGAGTGCTGTGGTCCCACTTGATTCCATCTCACCATTGGACCTTTGCTCAAAAGTTACCTGCTCAGGGAAACCTTCCCTGATCACCTTGCTAAGATAGTACCTGCTCCCTACCTCCTCCCCACCCAGCCTCTCTTATCATAACACCTGGTTTATCACACAGCATCTCTCCCCACCTGAGATGATCCTGCTTTCTACTGTGGTTTGTCTCCTCGCTTACTGTGCCCTCCCAGCAGAGCCCTTGGCTCCTTGTTCCCTGCTGTATCCCCAGTAACTAGCATCGTGCTTGGCACATACTAGATGCTCATGAAAGGCTGGGGGACATATTAGACTTGGGATGGATCCTAGGGTCACACATAAGTGAACAGAGGCTCAGAGAGAGGATGCGAGCTCCCCCTGGACACACAGTGAGGAAACTGTACAGCTGGAAGGAGAATCCAGCTTGGCTTGTTTGGGAGCCTATGCTCTCAGCGTGGTGACGACCGGGATCCATAAGCCGCCAGCCGGACTCCCGCCCGCCCTGGACCGTTTCCTCACTGAAGCCTGGGCCCCCGGCTGTGCTGGGGTTTGAACTTCCCATCCATGGCCCTGACACAGATGTGGCCAGCGGGAGCATCCAGCACTATGTGCTGGGACAGCTGGCTGCCCTGGGGATCTGGTTTCACATGCTTTCTCTTTGATGTGGCCTTTTTATACATCTGCTTATCTCTTAAAGCTCTGCCATCTCCCCCCACCCCCCGCCTGCCCCAGGCCCTGCTTCCCCACAGCCTCCCCAGGGGACCCCACTCCATTGCTCTAGGATGGAGGCTCCCCTCCTGGAAGAGTGGGAGGCTGAGGGTCCTGCCCTGGGGAAGGCCAGTCCTGGAATCGCAGCTTCTCAGCCCAAATGGGACTTTTGCTCCCTTTTGAAAGCAAAGTGATGGCCTGGCCACTCTCTGACCTTTAGGACAAAGCAGAAGTGCTTTAGAGGAGTGGTGCGTGTGCCTTAGTGGACGCAGGCTGTGAGCACACATGCGCACGTGTACACGTAGATTTACAAGGACTTGGAAGGCCTTGAGGCTGCTCACAGCCTCTCCCCTGTGCCCCAGAGTGCTTCAGCGAGGAACAGAGTCATCATTTCAGAAAGGCAGTGCTGCGCAGTGGTTAAAGGGTGGCTGCAGACGGCCTGGGTTGGAATCCTGGCCTTGCTGCTTATTAGCTGGGTGACCCCGGGCAGGTCCCCTCACCTCCACAGGCTGTCGTTAATGATTAAATCTCATACGGTTGTTGTGGGGATTAAATGAGTCAAAAAGTACCTAAAAGTGCTTAAACCAGTGCCTGGCATGTGGTGAACAGTATATAAGACATATGAATGTTGGCTATTGTTATTATTTCAAAGTCAGAAAAAAAAGATAGGAAATGCTCCTGGCTCCCCTGTGCTGAGGGGCTGTGGATGAGGCAGAAAGAGCCATGGCCTGGGACACTGGAGACCTGGGTATGAAACCTGGCCAGCCCCTGACAAGCTGTGTGACTGTGGGAAAGTCACTTCCTCTCTCTGGCCTCAGCTTCCTCATCTGTAAAATAGGGACAGCAACACCAGCTAGGTCACCTCACAGTGTGACTGTGGGCAGGGAAGTGTTTCAGCACCTGCCCCACCCTGGACAATGGCTGGCCTCCTTGTGGAGAGACCAGTGGCCCAAGTTACCCAGGTTGAGCTTGGTGCAGTTCCCTTGGGTCACTGGACACTTGTACACGTCTCCTGTCTTCTGGTGGCCGTTGGTTTCCAGTGGAGCGCCAATGACCAACCTGGGAAGGAAAAGAAGACAAGTGAAGATGCTGGGGGAGGTTCTCCTTCCTGGCAAAGGATGGAACCTGCGGGGCAGTGTTGAGGAGAGAGTAGGGTAGGGAAAGCGGGAGGGAATCCTGGAGGGGCAGCCCACGCATACCCTCGCACTCAGACCTTCGTCTCCCTGGAAGAGGGATGCTGTGGCCTATCCAGGCCCTTGCCAGGATCTGGAGACACAGAGATGAAGACCGCATGGGTCTGGCAACAAATGAGATGGAGGCCATCCCTGTGAGAAGAGGGCAGGGCAGACATCATGGAGGAGGTGTTCTTGAGCTGGGTCTTAACAGATGAATACGAGTTTGCTAGATGGTGGGACTGTGGTAATAGGGGTCATTCAGGCAGAGGAAGGATGATTTTGGAGTCTTGGCCATCTGCCACTACCTGTGGGTGGCCTCATTCCTCACCTTACATGAGTCTTTCAGCTGGTGACTCCGGGGGCTGGGGCATGTTGCACAGTGTTCATGGCTGTCCCCTGAGGCACTAAGTCTTTGCTCAGGGTGGGCAAGGCAGCCAGCCGGGCTAAAGAATGGCAAGGGACAACCACTCAGCTGGGCCTTCTGCCTTGAGCCTATGCCTTTGTGACATTGTTTGGAAAAAGGGTTTTTGCAATTGTAGTTAAGGTTCTCAAGATGAGGTCATCCTGGATTACCTAGGTGGGCCCTAAATTCAGTAATGTGTCCTTACGGAGACACACAAAGGAGAGACCCAGAGAGAAGAGGAAGCCATGTGAAGATGGAGGCAGAGCTAGGAGTGAAGCTGCCGCAAGCCAAAGAATGCCTGGGACCATTGGAAGCTGGAAGAAGCAAGGAAGATTTCTCCTAGATCCTTTAGAGGAAGCACAGCCCTGCTGATGACCTGATTTTGGAGGGCTGGCCTCCAGACCTGTGAGAGAATAAACTTCTGTTTTGGGAAGCCATCTATCAATACTTTGTGCTAATTTGTTATGCACCCACTGGAAATTAACGCATGTTGCTCACATACACACATATTTCTAGAGAAAGAGCAGCCACTCCCTCCTGACCTGGCCAAGCCCCGGCAGTGCCACCTCCCTCGGGGCCAGGGAGAACCCCACCACAACCTGGACAGCCCCCAGGCCCTCTCCTTAGAGTGCCCCAAAGCCCCCTCTATGTCTTCTCCCTGGCCCACCAGCAGGCAGCACCATTGGAGGAGACCCAGAGTGGCCCAGCCAGGCAACTGGAATCCCAGTGCTGACATGAAGCAAAATCCTGAAATTGGGCACTGTGTCCCTTCAGCGTCACCTGCCTCTGGCATATCTGGACCCCTCTAGGCTTTGGGTGTCAGTTCTGCTCTCAGCCACCATCCGCCTGCTTGGCTCAGGCCCTGGTGCTAACAGCGAGTCAGGAACCACTCTCCCAGGCACAGCTGCACTGTCATGGCAGGAGGTGCTACAGCTCACACAGCCCTGGAGGTCTCCCAGACCCCAGGGGCACAGGGACATGTGACACATTGGGAGCGTGCAGACCTTTCCGTAGCCCTGCTCTCACGACAACTTGCCACCCCCTGGAAACATGACCCAAAGAAGAAGCAATTGCTCATTTTCTGGCTTAAGATGGTTGAGAGGGATGGACCTGGAGGTTCAGGCAACACGGGACTTAAGTAGCTTCTTGTGGTCAAATATCTCCCTGCTCCGCTCCCACCCACCTCTCTGTGCCCTCAGGAAAGAACTAAGGTCCAGCGTGGGAGTTAATAGAGCTCTGTTTGAAATTAGAGTCTATGTAATAAGAGCTGAGGTTTCTCCCCTGGGGACCAGATAATGACAGATTCTAAATATATCCACTTATTAAGCATGCCTATTTTTGACCGGCAGGAATTAGCTGGACTCATAAAATCTATTTGTCTAGACAATGTGATTTTTGGCTACTTAATTCTGTGAGTGATTGTGTGGTCAAAGCTCCTCCATTTTTTCCAGCCAAAAAAAAAAAAAAAAAGAGAGAGAGAGAGAGAGAGAGAAGGAGATGGGAGAGAGGTCAGTAAGGAAAGTTTGGGCTCCAAGGTTGCTTTTCTGGCTGCTCCCATTTTTAAGGTCAAGCTGGTGTGTGACCAAGTGTCCCAGAGCGATGTTCCTTCTAGGACACCACTGCCTGATGGTGAGTGCTTTCTAGAAAGCATGCCTTCGAGGAACACCTCGCAGGGTGCCTCCGGGACAATCAGGCACAGCAAGTTCTAGATTAGAAAAAACAAAACCTGGCCATCTTCTAGAAAAGCGATCCCCGTGTGTCTTCTAGAAAACACTCCCGCTGCCTGACAAGGCAGACTCCTCACAACTCTCCCCATTTTACGGAGTGGAACTCTTGAGGCCCCACAGACAACTTGGTTGAGTCCCAACTACAGGGCAAGATCTTTGGGCTGAGATTCCAGGGCTGGGTGTTTCTTCATGCTGATTCTGTCACCAGCTTGCCGTGTGGCCTGGAGAAGTTCATTGACCTTGGTTTTCTTGGTCATGAAATAGGGTTAACAATTCCACTATTGTCTACCTCCTAGGGTCACCTAGGAGGTCACCTAGGGTCATCTGGGGAGCCACAGATGCCACAAGGCACTGACAAACAGAAAGGGGTATATCTAGGTAAGCTCCTAGACATAGGAGAGTCCACAAAAAGTCCACAAAGACTGGAGCATTCCTAGAAGTCATCTGTCCTTGAAGTGGCCAACATGTGACAATCTGGAAGTAAATACACCAAGTTGTCGTGACCCCAAATTTGCCTCAAGAGCAGGCCGTGTCCTTTTCAAAGAACAAGGGCCACCCCCTACGTCCTATCCCCATTCTCCCAAACCTGATTCCTCTGGGGGTCCTTCGCACTTCATGAGGTAGCAGGACAGGGCTTACTGTTCCCATAGTACAGATGCAGAAACTGAGGCCTGGAGAGGTGAGCTGACCCAGGCCCCACAGTTTGTGGCAGAGCTGGCACTAGTTCTCCTGGGGCAGCTTTCTCTGTGCTGTCCCAAATATATTTTTGCCATGAAGGGAGGGCCTGGGTTAGCCCTCTTTGCTGTTCTTGATTCTTGGCATTACGTCTGCCTGTCGGGCTTGAGGTTTTGAGGATATGATTCAGTCTTGCTGTCGGGGGATAATGGCGAAATGTTTGTGTCACCACTGAGACCAGCCAAATTGCTCCTGGGGTCTGGCACCCCTGTCACTCCCGCGGCCTCAGCCTTATATAGCCATCTGCAGCCTCAGGGCCCGCTGTGCTTCTCAGGGGCTGGACACCCTATACCCTCTGGCATGGGCACCAGATGGCAAACCCCAAAGGTTGTGGTGAGCATCGGGCCCTTTCCATGGGCTGTGTGCCATGACTCACTGGCTGTGGGCTGCCGGCCTTCCTCCTATAGAGGCGGGGAGCAGGGCTGCTGCAGATGGGAGAATTGGTGGCAGGCTTCAGCCATAGCCCTGGAGGACCCTTCTCTAGTGGTTGCTTTCTAAGCAGGGCCTTGCCAAGGGAGGAGGCTCACTGTGGGGATGGCCACCTGAGGACGGCAGGATGTGGCCCCTCTGCATGCTGGGCTCCTGGGATCCCAGCATGACATAGTGTAAGAGAAGGGGCCCCTGCATCCCTACCTCACACCCTCTGCAGCAAGGCCCAGTGGGGACCTTAGCCCTGGTTCCATCCTTCAAGGCAATTTAATCTCCAAACCTTTTAAATTGCACACTCCTATAAGGAAAAAAGGTAATGTGTACTCCCAGTATATGTAAATTTGTATATAAGTTATACCAGTGTACAGCTGGCAATCTGTGTATTGAATATCAGTAATCCTATTTTTTTCAGATAAAACATAAACCTAAATAGAACTTGAGTCGTTTTATTTCTGTGCTCCAGTATACTGTCCTGTGCATCCGCTATGGTGTGCAGACCCCACCCTTTAAGACCCAGCACACAAAGTCCCACCTGCTCCAGGAAACCCTCACTGATTAGCCCAGGCTTTCCCACATAAACCAGTATGTGATCCCTGCTGACTGCTGTGGCTAGTGCTTTAGCATCATAATTCCTTGAGGGCCAAGATGTCCTCATCTGCCCTGCCTCACTAATGTAGGGTGGCCTTGAAGCCCAGGGTAAAAGGTCCCCAGGGACTGTTCTGACCTTCTGTCTGACAGTCTACAGCAGCAGCAGCTTCCAGAGCTTTTAGCTTTGCCTCAGGCCTAGGAGGAGCCTCCAGATTCAGTGCCTGGAAAAAAGGTTGCCGAGAAATTGAATAGTTTCTGTGTGCAGAGGTTCAATGCAGTGACCCAGCTCCTGTTTAAAGTCACTGTTGCTTGATTTTCCATTTCCCTCTCTCCAGCAGTCCTCATTTCTGTTTGGGGATCTAGGAAATCTTGCTTCATTCCCAGTTGTAGGGACTGAGCATGTACTGCAGGCCAGGCCAGTGTTATCCTTGTACTGAAGGGATTGAGTAGGCTAATGACGTGTCACCCCAATCTCAGGACCTCCTCTTGGGCTTTAGGGACCAAAGTGGTCCCTTTTCTCTGGATGCCATAGTGTACAGATGTAGGGCGTGGAACTGCTAGCAGCCACCTTGTAATGATGAGGGGTATGAGAGAAGGAGGACTGAGAGAAGCATCGAGAGAAAAAGCTGAAGTCCCACTGATACTGTGAACCCCTGGATCAAACTATATCTGAAGTGTGACTGCTGCTGAACTTTTCAGATATATAAGCAATAACTACTTTTTACTGTATAAGTCTGAGTTAAGTTTTCAGGTATTTATAACTGAAAACATCCTAACTAGAATGAGCAAGGCAAAAAAAAAAAAAAAAAAGAAGCACATAGTTAAAATTACCCCTAGAAATTCCATATATTACCATGCTATAAGAGGAACACAGTATCCAGGACCAATGAGAGAGGAGAAGATTCATAACCCCCTGCTCACGTTCCATCTGGGGTACATACTTACCGTGTGAGTGGTGGGCAGACTTGCCGACACCACGTATATTATTTCTCTCTGGTTGTTTAACCGAATGCATAAAACTGTCCCCTGGTCCAGCCTTGTGGGAACAGAAATCCTTTTGTTCTGTGTGCATCCCACTTAAAACAGCCCCTTGGACAGGGAGCCCTGCACTCCAGATGTTTCTAGTTACCTGGTAACTGGGCTTGCAGACCATCAGAGCTGGGAGGAAACGTGGAGGCTCCTCTGTCTAGGCTTGTCACATACCAATGAGGCATAGGAAGTATTGTGCATGAGGACTCAGAGGAGATGGTGGCAGAGCAGGACTGGTGCAGGGTGTCCTGACTCCCAGGGCGGTGCCCCCACCCAAGCCGTGGAGGCAGGAAAGCCTGGAGGCAGAGGCTGGCTCTGCTCCGCCTTTTACCGGCTGTGTCTGGGAAGGCAGGTGTGAACAGTTTAGCTCCCCAGCAGATGGGGCCGGCAGAAGCCATGGGAACAAAAAGGCCATCAGCTGTTGGGGAAGGAAAGAGGATATTTGCAACTGATGGGCCTGCCCCTGGAGAAGGTCCTGAGCCCAGGGACCGGCACGGACTGCCTAGGAAAGGCAAGATGTGGGTTGCATCCCCTCCCTGGTCAGCCTCTTTGCTCCTCTCCTCAAGACCTGGAGCTTGCATCCCAGGAAATCCAATTATTACCAACAATTCTTTTCATTTTAGCGAATCCCTTTTGATGTGATTGACCTGCATTTGATTTTGATCACCAGGACAGCTTTGGAGCTGGAAGGGCAGATTGTATCTGAGGCTCCGAAGGTGGATGTAGCAAGCCTGTGGGGAGACACTGGTCGGTTTCGGAGCTGGGACTGCAAGTCCAGTGCTTTGTCCCCCATTGTAAAGGACTGGGAAGTTGAGAAAGCCCAGCTCTGGGGGCTGGGCAGCACCCAGCATGGAGAGAGGGCCACCCTCCCCGGAGCCAGCAGGGCGTGCTCCCCAGGAGCCTCTTCCCTTTCTCACCTGTTCCCCTCTCCCAGCACCCCTCCTCCACTCAAACCCACTCCAGGCCCTTTGTTCCATTTCTCTCCTGGCTTCATTTCCTTCCCTGAAATCAGATCGGGGCATCAGGGAGGGGCTCCCACTTGAGGAGCAGAGAGCTCAAGGGAACAAAGAGAGACTATTCCTCTAGCGAGGCTGCTTCTCTCCTCTCTCCATGGAAAATGTAACCTCTTTCAGCCAGCTGAGTATGGTGGCTAATGTGTTCAAGATGGGGCTGGAGAAGTGCTGAGTGCAGCAAACCCTGGTCTTGGCTGGGGGTGGGGTGCGGAGGGAGAGCCCCTGACCCAGGACCTGTCGAGGGGGGTTGGCACCTCCAGGTCTCCCTGGGCTGGTTGGAGGGGCTTGTGGTTCACTGTGGCTCAGATGCCTGGCAGGGCTGGACTCCTGAGGAGGAGGAGTTCAGGAAAATGAGAACCCCTCTGTTTGCCAGCACATTCCTTACTCTCCCTGCCTCCATAAATCCCTCACCAGAGATGAGAATCCACTGGGTGTACTTAAACAACTATGTGTACTGTGATGGTTCATTGCATGTGTCAACCTGACTGGGCCAAGGGGTGCCCAGATATTTGGTCAAGTACTATGCTAGGTGTGTCTGTGAGGGTGCTTTTGGATGAGATTACCATTTAAATCTGTAGACTGAGTAAAGCAGATCGTCCTCCCCAATGAGGGGGAGCTTTGTCCAATCAGTTGAAGGCCCGAATAGAACAAAAAGCCTGACCCTCCCCTGAATAAGAGAGAATCCTTTCTAACTGACTGCCTCTGAGCTGAGGCACTGGCTTTTTCTTACCTTGGCTCAAACTGAAGTGTCGGCTCTTCCTAGGTCTCTAGCCTGTTTGCTTTCAGACTGGAACTACACTAACAGCTCCCCTGGGTCTTCAATTTGCAGACTCAAACTGCAGATTTGGGGACTTGCCAGCCTCCATAATGCTATGAGCCAACTCCTTATAATCTCTCTCTTTCTTTTTCTATCTAGTGTCTGTCTATCTATCTATCTATCATCTATCGGTTCTGTTTCTCTGAGGAACCCTGACTAACACAGTTACATAGTGCTTGTATGTTCTAAGGCCTTTACAGATATTATTTCATGTTGCTGATGAGCCACACCCTCATTCAGTCACTGCATCTTAAGCATCTACCGAGCTCCTACGAATGCACCAAGCACAGGGGGCACAATGGTGACCATGATGTGGTCTCTGCCTTCAGGAGACCTCCAGCCTAGTAGAGGAGAGAGGCAGGTCAACAGGCCATTACAACACAGCAGTGGTTCTCAGAGTGGTTCCCAGCCCAGCAGCGTCCACCTCCCCTGGGAGCTCATTAGAAATGTAACATCTCCGGCCCTACCTGAGACCAACAAGGAAGGGAATCACACACTGGAGGTGGGGCCCAGCACCTGCGTGTTAACAAGCCCTACAGGGGATGCAGATACTCACTCATGTTTGAGAAGCACCGTGTAGGGGAAGCAGAGGCATGGAGACAGACCACAACCCTCGCTGGGCTCAAAGCCCAAATCAATTCCAGTATAATCCATCCCCTTCATCATGTCTTCTGAGGCTCGATATTATCTCACTGCTGCTCACCTGTCTGTCCCCACTTTTACCAAGGCTGCTGTGAATGCTGGGCACAGCCGGGTCATCATTTAGGGCTCAGCTCCAATGTCACCTCCCCAAAGAGGCCTTTCCGGACCACCTGCCACTCCCCACCTCCCCACCCTGCCTTATCTTCCTCATAGCACTTTGCATTCTCAGATGCTGCCTCCTTCATATGCCTTTTAATCATCCTTAGCTCTCAGAATTTGATATGCAAGGGAGCTAGGACCTTGCTGGTCAGGTTTGCAGCTCTAAATACCCAGAACAGTGCCTGGCACAGAGTAGGTCCTCCAAATATAGTTGTTGAACAAATTAGCTAATCACCTGGCATAGTGGGACCGTTGTAATCTGACAGCCTGAAGATTGGGACCGCTGACAGCAGGCCCCCTTTTGTCTTCCAGTACCTGTTAACTCATCTGGGAGAGAAGAAGAACCAGCTCTAGCAGTAGAACCAACAGACTGACCGTCCTGCCCTGAGACAAGGCTGTTAACTGCCCTGGGCCTCAGTGTTCTCATCTACCAAATGGGACTGAACCGTTGCCTGGGCTACTTGCCACCCAGGGTTTTGAGGGTCATCAGAATCACCTGGGGAGTTACAAATGCAGATTTCTGGGCACAACCTCCAGAAGATTCTAATTCAGCCAGTTGGAGGATGGGACCTGGGAATCTATTTGTAGAAGCTCCCAGATGTGCAGGCAGGATTGGGAGCCCTTGTATGAAAGATATGCTGAAGAAGCAGATAGGACGCCCTTTGGACATGTGGAGAAACGTGTGTGTCTGGGGAATTTTTACTACATCTGGGGGTCATGACCACAGCAACCTCCTTGACTGTCTAGGAATGATCCAGGATTGGATTTTCAAAAAATTTTGTTTTGTTTCTTTTGGTCACAAGAAAACATATAAGAAATACTTTAACTGGTACAGAAAAGTAGTAACACTTAAAAAGTATTCTTTAAGAATTTTTTTAGATTATAAAAATAATACATGCTTGTATAATGTTCATAGCACAGAATTGTGCAAAGTATAATGTGCAAGGCTTTTCACTTCCCTTCTTAACCCAGCCCTCTATAGATCACTACCATTAGCAGCAGGGATGCAGAAAACCTTCTAAGCGTTTATGTAGGAAATTTTAAAAAATGAAATCATTCTACACACATGGTTCTGCAGTGTGCTTTTTTCAGTTAATCATTTTATACTTTCCATGTCAGTATATATCAATTCCACACTCAGACCTGGCCACTGGGGCCCCTGCCCTGGGTCCTGCACTGACCCTTCTCTGGCTGTTCATCTTTCTATGGGGTGAGGAGTCCTAGGGGTCAAGGGGACAGGCACCTACAGCCCACATCCCCCCACTCTGGGTCACTGGGATACCAGAGTCTCCTGCTCCAACAGCTCAGGACAGGCTTCTTCCCTGGATCTGTCTTTTTTTTTTTTTTTGTGGTATGCGGGCCTCCCTCTGCTGCGGCCTCTCCCGTTGCGGAGCACAGGCTCCGGACGCGCAGGCCCAGCGGCCATGGCTCACGGGCCCAGCCGCTCCGCGGCATGTGGGATCCTCCCAGACCGGGGCGCGAACCCGGTTCCCCTGCATCGGCAGGCGGACGCGCAACCACTGCGCCACCAGGGAAGCCCTGGATCTGTCTTTTTGATGGTGAATCATACCACTGATGGGGCTAGCCAAGGAGTGGCTGCTTGCTGGGGGTGTGGACAGAGCTTGGATATATAGGGTGGGGTGTCCACACGTGTGAGGCCTCTTGATCACCAAGAGGGAACTATAGGTGGGAAGAAAAGATGGTGGGCTGTGGGCTGGAGCCCCCGTTTGTTTTCTTGACTCAGGCCCCTTGGATGTGAGGGGCGGCCCTGGTATGGATGGATAGTATAGCTCTGCCTCATCCTTTATAACGTTTGCACATTGTTATTTTTTTCTTTTTAATCATTCTCCTATTGATGGATATTTAAATAGTTTCATTCCTTTTCCTATTGATAACTGTTTAGGTGCTTTAAACATTTTTTTCCCATTGCACAAGGCCTTTATCAATACGAATGAATAAAAAACCCCCTGTGCACCAGTGGCGATGCATAGCAGTGCCAGGAGTGGGTACAAAGCGCGTGCCTGTCACCGTGCAGGCTGGCCCCGGAGCCGCCCTGTCATCTTGGGCACAGAGCCCGCTGACAAGCATCATCACAGCTGTTGATTTCACAAGCTTGGCTCTCTGCCTTGTTCCTGGAAACTTCTGGGTCCACCTCAGCTTACATCCAGACAGTATTTTTCCCCTGATGTGCAGAAGTACTTAGAACAGAAGAGCAAAGAGGGAGGGAAGGTGACTGCAAAGCACATTTTCAACCCATTTGAAGGGAAAATGAGATCCTGACCCACTGACCGTCAAAAAGAGAGTGACCAGTTTGTGCCATCTAGCTCAATGCCCTCCCCTCCTCACAGCCTGATGCCAAGTCTCACAGGGCCGCTGTCCTTTTTTCACCACACCTGGCATTCTCATTCCTGCCTCTGTGCGTGCGGTCCCCTCATCCCAAACCGCTGAACTGGCTCTATTCCAGTCCAGTTCCACTGAACTGGCTTCAGTGCCTCTTCCTCCAGGAAGCACCCCTTGATCTCTCAGCTGAAAGCTCTCCCTCAGTTCCCATGATGCTTTGTACCTCTCTTGTCTGTTTTTTTCTCTCCTTTAGATAATCTGCCTCTAGATAGCAGAGAGAGACCGTGATCCATCTTTAAATTTCCCCCTCAGTGCTGGTCAAAGTACCTTGAACACAGTCAAGGCTCAATAACTGTTTGTTGAGTGAAAATGAGGAGGCTGCTCATTTTTCAAAGACAAGCTGAATCTTCACTCTGCTCGGGATGCAGCTGGGAGCAGAGCTGGGCTGAGCTCTTCTGGGTGCCATCTGCAGATGGACCACCAACCTTGGGGTGCCCTTGGCCCAGCTCTCCCGAGGAAAGTGGCTGTGGTCTGGTGTCCCTCCAGAGAGGCTGTGTCCACAGTGTAAAAATCCCTTCTCTTTTCAGAATGTCTGATAAACTCTTGCTTGTTTTTCCAAGTCATGCTGAGTCTTCCCTCTCCCCATCCCCCCAGTTTTATCACAACTCTTTCCTCTGGAAATGAAACGTAAACATAACAATAGTGTGGGCAGATGTTTCTCAGTGGAATGTATAGTTTTAATTTCTTGGTATGTGCCTCTTCTGCATCCTGGGCGGGCCTGTTTCCTTTGGCTCATAATTAGGATGGTGACAGTTTGTATGTGACCAGTGTACATGCTAAACAGCTTGTTTCATCCTACCCACAGCCAGGGGAGGCAGCCAGACAAGGAGAGGTAGTCCCATCAGACTGCGGAAGAAAGCAAGGCCCAGAGAATGTCCAGATTCTCTGGGTAGAGGCTGAGGCACGACTGGGACACCCGGTATTCTGATTGTGTCCACGGCTCTTTCCACCAGCCACGTGGACTCAGATGAGGTCAAACAAGAGGAGAGGGCCTGGAGGCAAAAGGACAGATACTCTTTTTCGGTCCTGGACCTGTTGATCTGTCTGGTGAGCTCTGATCTATTCCCGGATGGGCTAAGTGACCTGGGGTGACCCACCTGCCCTCTCCGGGCATCAGTTTCCTCGTCCGTAAAAAGAGACGCTTGGACAATTTCAATCCAAAGAAATAGTTATTGAGCCCTTGCTGTGTGCCAGGCACCACGGACTGAAGGTGAAGGAAGCATAGTTTACACCCTTAGTGGTGTGGTGGGGCTGAGAGTGTGGAGAACATTGTTGCGAGATGGGGCGGGGGTGGCGCACAGAGGAGGAGCCCTCGCTCAGACATCTGGGAAGGCTTCCTGGAGCAGGCAACTTCCGGATGGAGGCTCCCACGTGGACAGACGTCATTCAGGAGAAGAAGGGGTTGAGCCCTGCAGGGAGGACTGACAGCTGGGTCCTGATGGTGCCAGCGCTTAGGTACGTTATCTAACATGTCTTCCGTGCTGAAGGCTAGGCCTGGGAGGGACAGACAAGTCCCCGTTTTCACAGAGCTTGTGGTGGAGTCATTCTCAATCCAGGCTCGCATCACTCGTTCCTTGTCTTCTTCGCCACCCCACACCTCCCTGACATTCCAAATCTGCTCCATTCTCCCCTCACTTGCCCAGAGAACTCTACATAAGTGGCCTGAAGTCTAGACAGACGGTTAGATGCCTACCTGGTTGAGAAGCATCACATTGTCCCCCTCATCAGGTCATCCCTGCCTGCTTTCTGGTCTCTATATTCCTGCCATTGGTCACTCCTTTGGATTCAGGCAGTGAGGGTCACTCTCCACATAAGCCTGGACAGGAGCTAACCTCTGAATGCATGGGAACTCACAGACTCTTAAAAAAGGATTTAGTGGTTCCAGAACCTGGCTGGGCATTAGACTTGCTTGGGGATGTTTAAAAGCATAGATTCCTACCTCTAGAGAGTCTGATTTTGTTATCTTGGATTGGGCGGAGGAATCTGTATTCGTTTTTTAACTTTCACAGGCAATTCTATTCTGCCAGCTTTGGGAGTCCCTAGATTATATTAGCAGGTGATCATCAGGCTTTGAAATAATGGAACTGGGGACAGGGTGCCCCAATAAGAAGAGTTGACAAAAGTGGGTCATGCGTTCATCTACTTTCAAAGCACTTTATATAAACAAGTAAATAAATGAAAGCATGCAAGAACGAATGTTTGGGGGGCTGTGGTTAGTATGTGTCAGGGATCATGCTAGGCGCTTCCCCTGACATTAACTTACTTAATCCTCACAAGAGTCCTGTGAGAGAGAGACAGCAATCTTGTGTTGAAGCTGAGGAAACTGTAGCCCAGAGAAGCTAGGTCACTCACCCAGGACACACAGCTGGCTAAGGGGCAGCTCCTTGGCCTCTCTCTCCCTCCTGGTCCTCTCCCCATCTCTGGGGGGTGGATGGGGTGTAGGAGAGCAGAGTACACAGAAGCCAGCCCTGTGTTCCATCAGGGAGCCCTGAGCTGCCTTGGAGAATCATTGACTCTGCCGAATCCTTCAAAGTACTTTCTTCAGTCAGGTTAAAGCTCAGATTGCTTTCCCTCCTCCCCCTTCCAAACCGTGAGTAACGGCTACTCTGACAGCCTTACTCTCATTTTGAGAAACCATGAAGAAACAAAGGCTGAGGACTCACTTGAACCACTGGAGAGTGAAGCCTGTCATGACATTTTTGGAAACGTCCTCCTCCTTGGGTTACAAAATCCTTGGCTCGCGTGTGGCTGACAGGGTCTTGGTGCTCTGGCCAGGTGTCAGGCCTGTGCTTCTGGGGTGGGAGAGCCAAGTTCAGGACACTGGTCCACCAGAGACCTCCCGGCTCCACGTAATATCAAACAGCAAAAGCTCTCCCAGAGGTCTCCATCTCAACGCTAAGACCCAGCTCCACTCAATGACCAGCAAGCTACAGTGCTGGACACCCTATGCCAAACAACTAGCAAGACAGGAACACAACCTCACCCATTAGCAGACAGGCTGCCTAAAATCATAATAAGGTCACAGACACCCCAAAATATACTACCGGACATGGTCCAGCCCACCAGAAAGACAAGATCCAGCCTCATCCACCAGAACACAGGCACCAGTCTCCTCTACCAGGAAGCCTACACAACCCACTGAACCAACCTTAGCCACTGGGGGAAGACACCAAAAACAACAGGAACTGCTAACCTGCAGCCTGCGAAAAGGAGACCCCAGACACAGTAAGTTAAGCAAAATGAGAAGACAGAGAAACACACAGCAGATGAAGGAGCAAGGTAAAAACCCATCAGACCAAACAAATGAAGAGGAAATAAATAGGCAGTCTACCTGAAAAAGTATTCAGAGTAATGATAGTGAAGATGATCCAAAATCTTGGAAATAGAACGCAGAAAATACAAGAAACGTTTAACAAGAAGAACTAAAGATCAAACAAACAATGATGAACAACACAATAAATGAAATTAAAAATTCTCTAGAAGGAATCAATAGCAGAATAACTGAGGCAGAAGAACAGATAAGTGACCTGGAAGATA
>NC_041224.1:60825106-60826456 GCF_002837175.3 Physeter macrocephalus
CTCAGAGACCTCTGGGACAACATTAAATGCACCAACATTAGAATTATAGGGGTCCCAGAAGAAGAAGAGAAAAAGAAAGGGACTGAGAAAATATTTAAGAGATTATAGTTTAAAACCTCCCTAATATGGGAAAGGAAATCGTCAATCAAGTCCAGGAAGCGCAGAGAGTCCCATACAGGATAAATCCAAGGAGAAACATGGCAATATACATATTAATCAAACTATCAAAAACTACATACAAAGAAAAAATATTAAAAGCAGCAAGGGAAAAACAACAAATAACATACAAGGGAAACCCCATAGGGTTAAGAGCTGATCTTTCAGCAGAAACTCTGCAAGCCAGAGGGAGAGTTGAGGACATATATGGCAGGACATATTTAAAGTGATGAAAGGGAAAAACCTATAACCGAGATTATTCTACCCAGCAAGGATCTCATATAGATTTGCGGAGAAATTAAAGCCGTTATAGACAAGGAAAAGCTAAGAGAATTCAGCACCACCAAACCAGCTTTACAACAAATGCTAAAGGAACTTCTCTAGGCAGAAAACACAAGAGAAGGAAAAGACCTACAAAAACAAACCCAAAACAACTAAGAAAATGTTAATAGGAACATACATATCGATAACTACCTTAAATGTAAATGGATTAAATGCTCCAACCAAAAGACATAGACTGGCTGAATGGATACAAAAACAAGACCCGTATATATGCTGTCTACAAGAGACCCACTTCAGACCTAAGGACACATAAAGATGGAAAATGAGGGGGTGGAAAAAAATATTCCATGCAAATGGAAATCAAAAGAAAGCTGGAGTAATTCTCATATCAGACAAAATAGACTTTAAAATAAAGACTATTACAAGGATCAAGGGATCGATCCATGAAGAAGATATAACAATTGTAAATATTCATGCACCCAAATACAATCACCTCAATACATAACACAAATGTTAACAGCCATAAAAGGGAAAATTGACAGATTTCATAGTAGGGGACTTTAACACCCCACTTTCACCAATGGACAGATCATCCAAAATGAAAATAAATAAGGAAACACAAGCTTTAAATGATACATTAAACAAAATGGCCTTAATTGATATTTATAAGACATTCCATCCAAAAAACAACAGAATACACTTTCTTCTCAAGTGCTCATGGAACATTGTCCAGGATATATCATATCTTGGATCACAAATCAAGCCTTGGTAAATTTAAAAACATTGAAATCGTATCAAGTATCTTTTCCAACCACAACACTATGAGACTAAATATGAATTACAGGAAAAAAAAAATCTGTAAAAAATACAAATACATGGAGGCTAAACAATACACTACTAAATAACCAAGAG
>NC_041224.1:60826641-60828011 GCF_002837175.3 Physeter macrocephalus
AGCAGAGGGAGGAACACTCCCAAACTCATTCTACGAGGCCACCATCACCCTGATACCAAAACCAGACAAAGATGTCACAAAGAAAGAAAACTACAGGCCAATATCACTGATGAACATAGATGAAAAAATCCCCCCCAAAATACTAGCAAACAGACTCCAACAGCACATTAAAAGGATCATATACCATGATCAAGTGGGATTTAGCACACAAATTCAAGGATTCTTCAATATATGCAAATCAATCAATGTGATAAACCATATTAACAAATAGAAGGAGAAAAACCATATGATCATCTCAATAGATGCAGAAAAAGCTTTTGACACAATTCAACATCCATTTATGATAAAAACCTTCCAGAAAGTAGACATAGAGGGAACTTACCTCAACATAATAAAGGCCATATATGAGAAACCCACAGCCAACATCGTTCTCAATGGTGAAAAACTGAAACCATTTCCACTAAGATCAGGAACAAGACAAGGTTGTCCACTCCCACCACTATTATTCAACATAGTTTTGGAAGTTTTAGCCACAGCAATCAGGGAAGAAAAAGAAATAAAAGGAATCCAAATTGGAAAAGAAGTAAAGCTGTCACTGTTTGCCGATGACATGATACTATACATACAGAATCCTAACGATGCCACCAGAAAACTATTAGAACTAATCCATGAATTTGGTAAAGTAGCAGGATACAAAATTAATGCACAGAAATCTCTTGCATTCCTATACACTAATGATGAAAAATCTGAAAGAGAAATTAAGGAAACACTCCCATTTACCACTGCAACAAAAAGAATCATTACCTAGGAATAAACCTACCTAAGGTGACAAAAGACCTATATGCAGAAAACTAGAAGACACTGATGAAAGAAATTAAAGATGATACAAGCAGATGGAGAGATATACCATGTTCTTGGATTGGAAGAATCAACATTGTGAAAATGACTATACTACCCAAAGCAATCTACCAATTCAATGCAACCCCTATCAAACTACCAATGGCATTTTTCAAAGAACTAACACAAAAAATTTCACAATTTGTATGGAAACACAAAAGACCCCGAACAGCCAATGCAATCTTCGGAAAGAAAAATGGAGCTGGAGGAATCAGGCTCCCAGACTTCAGACTATACTACAAAGCTACAGTAATCAAGACACTATGGTACTGGCACAAAAACAGAAATATAGATCCATGGAACAGAATAGAAAGCCCAGAGATAAACCCACACACCTATGGTCACCTTATTTTTGATAAAGGAGGCAAAAATATACAATGGAGAAAAGACAGCCTCTTCAATAATTGGTGCTGGGAAAACTGGACAGCTACATGTAAAAGAATGAAATTAGAACACTCCCTAACACCATACAC
>NC_041224.1:60828266-60845077 GCF_002837175.3 Physeter macrocephalus
GCTATGTGACTACATACCCAGTGCAATAAACAATAACAGTTTTAACCCACTCACCAGGGGTAATTCATGTGGAAACCTAAAATTAAAAATAAGTGAAAACAGCTGGCTCATGATGATTTTGTCAAGAAAACTTCAAATATACAAAACCCAGATGGTTGGCATAGAACAGCACAGAAGATACCACTGAGTAAATATCAAATGAATAATCCTGGCCACTGAGAATTTCTGTTCACTTTCACTCCATAAAGGTTATTTCAAACTGGATTTCTTTATTCATCACGAAGAACTATGCATGGAAGCTGACAAAGGATTAATCTCCAATATTTACAAGCAGCTCATGCAGCTCAATATCAAAAAAACACAAAACCCAATCCAAAAACGGGCAGAACTAAATAGATGTTTCTCCAGAGAAGATATACAGATTGCCAACAAACACATGAAAGGATGCTCAACATCACTAATCATTAGAGAAATGCAAATCAAAACTACAATGAGGTATCACCTCACACCAGTCAGAATGGCCATCATCAAAAAATCTACAAACAATAAATGCTGGAGAGGGTGTGGGGAACAGGGAACCCTCTTGCACTGTTGGTGGGAATGTAAATGGATACAGCCACTTTGGAGAACAGTATGGAGGTTCCTTAAAAAACTAAAAATAGAACTACCATATGTCCCAGCAATCCCACTACTGGGCATATACCCTGAGAAAGCCATAATTCAGAAAGAGTCATGTACCACAATGTTCGTTGCAGCTCTATTTACAATAGCCAGGAGGACATGGAAGTAACCTAAGTGTCCATCGACAGATGAATGGATAAAGATGTGGCACATATATACAATGGAATATTACTCAGCCATAAAAAGAAACAAAATTGAGTTATTTGTAAAAAAAAAGGTTCTGAAAAACCTAGGGGCAGGACAGGAATAAAGATGCAGATGTAGAGAATGGACTTGAGGACACAGGGAGGGAGAAGGGTAAGTTGGGACGAAGTGAGAGAGTGGCATGGACATATATACACTACCAAATGTAAAACAGATAGCTAGTGGGAAGGAGCTGCATAGCACAGGGAGATCAGCTCGGTGCTTTGTGATCACCTAGAGGGGTGGGATAGGGAGGGTGGGAGGGAGGGAGACTCAAGAGGGAGGAGATATGGGGATGTATGTATATGTATAGCTGATTCACTTTGTTATAAAGCATAAACTAACACATCATCATAAAGCAATTATACTGCAATAAAGATGTAAAAAAAAAATCCTTGGCTCAGAGGTTGGGGAGAGGCAGAGGGGAGAGCACAGAGGGGAGCTGCTGTCACAGGTAGAGCCATCCCAGGTGGGCCAAGCCACTGTCCACCACCCTCCTGCCCTCTGCCTGACTTCATTTCAGCTGGGCCTTTCTCAGGTTTGCAGGGGAAAGAAAAAGACAGGAAATCTCCACCTCTCCCACGTGCAGCCATCGTCCCCAGACTCTCTAACAAGAGTTTGGGCTTCCCTGAGATTTAGAATGCAGACTCCTAGAACCATTCTCTCCTTCTCCTCCTGTGGGTGTGTTCATAGCACCAAAGATGCAGAGACAAGTAAAAGTAAGCCCTACCCTTGGGGCTCACAGCCCCCTTTCTCTCCTTACTTTCTGAGCTCTTTACTCCTCATCCCATCTTCTTTCCTCTTCCCTCTTCCTCATTTCATTTTCCATTTCTCTTAACTGGCTTTTTCTACTACTCTCTCTCTGTCTCTCTGCATTATTGGCTCAGGGTGACTCATCACAGCTAGATCAGGAAGAAGTGATTCAAGAGAGAAAGTGGGGAGGATTTAGGAACTCAACAGAAAATGACAGAAACCTTGTCAAGATGGTCTCAAATCAATAAGAAGCCTTTGCCATTGGCTATGTATCTGAGTCTTGCTGCTGTGTGGAAGAGAAGTTGCTGAAAGAGAAGAAAAAAACACGTGCAAGAGTTTGAAATCCCGAGGGGCCCTTGATTCGTCACAAAACAGTCAGGGAAAGTTAGAAGAAGGCATTCTATCCAAGCCTGGAGAAAACAAGGGTTAGGTTAGGGATGGATCACAGTTAACATTAGTGAGGAAAAAGCACGTATAGCACGCTGATTTCATCTTCTAATTGTATATAACTTTAAAATATGTTTATTCCTCTTTGTGGTTTTCAATAAGGAATTTAGTTTTTTACATTTTGTAGCCTAACCAAACGGAAGCAGGTGTGGTCCTTAGTGGCATCCATGGGAAGCTTAGATGACTGGAGAGAAGAGCTGTTACCAGGCAGCATTGCTCCCCCTAGTGTCAGCTATGATGACTGCAGATAAAGTGCCAAGGAGCGATTAAAAACGGAATACCAGTCGCAAAAATTCAAGCCTGTGAAATTATAAAGCCATTCTCAAGATGGAGTGAATTTCAGCATTAGTTTATTTTCCACCTCATATGTGAGGAGCTCCCCTTCCCTCTCCTGTTCTGGTCTTAGGAAGGACACTGGGGTCACAGAAGGAACAGTGTTTGGCGGCAGAGGAGGGAGGGAGGTGGAAGAGCCACAGGCTGCTGACGGGGTTGGGGGCGGGGATGGCGGGGATGGCGGGTGGAGGAGATGCTGAGCTGGCAAATCCCTCTGGCTTCCCCGAACTGCCCAAATTCGATTTATTTTCTTTCTTAGAGGTTAGAAACCAGGAGACTTTCCTTTCAATGTTTCCACTACCGAGATTGTGCCTCTTACCCCCAAAGCACGTAGAAGTTGGCTCCCTGCCCTGCCTGGATCAGCATTATGGTCATTCTATGGCCCTGAGGACTGGCCTTGGCTCTGACTCTGGCTGACCAGGTTGGGAGTGTGTCAGAGGTTACCTGGGCCCTCGCTGACATACTCCTCAAGTCTAGGACTTTTCTGTGTTGGTTTGGTATTTAAAAAAAGAAAAAAAAAAAAAAAAAAAAAAAAGGAGAGAGCATGAGAGAGAGCTAGCAGAGAAGAGAAAACAAATCTCCTGGAGATGGGGGGTCATTTGCAGGCTGCATCTTAAATACTCACACTGCCCTGAGAATTCTGCCTCGTCTGGGGCCAACAGGCTTTCCTTGGCTGCTCTCAATGCTGCTTTGTGTTTTTGAGGGCTTGAAGGAGCCCCCAGCTCCTGCCTGTGAGGGTGATTGTCTGGATAACTGTCCAGCCCTCTGTGGCTCACTCTTTTCTTGTCCATGTGCTGCCTGCCTGCCAGGGTCTGCTGGGTAGCTTGGCCCCGGGCCCTGGGCCAACATTTCCCCAACAACTACAGTTTGCCTCTCTTTCTTCCTCTCTCTTGCGTGTTGGGTGGTTTCATCCTATCCTGGGCTTTGCTTCTGTAGTGATTTATCTGTTAACGAGCATGAGTCATGGTGCCGGATTTTATTTGTTCCAAGAGAAAATAGCAGAGGGCATTTATGCACTGTGGTGTGGGGAGCCCACTCTGGGGGCCCAAGCCAGGAAAAGAGCTTAGGATGTTCCTTAGTGAGATTTCCACAGCAGCAAAGTCTGAGGCTGCCCCAGCTCTGACAACTGTCACCGAGGAGGGGGGACGACTTGGATAAGATCTGTCATTCTGCCCAAAAAACTGGCCCCAGGGGCCCTTTTCCTGGAAACCTCTCCTGGACACCATATCCTTTCTTGAGGAACAGGCCTGCAAAGGGAACTAACTTACCCAGCATCTGCCCATGGTAGACACTTCACACACCATCTCCTATTTCTTCCTCAAAAGTACTCTTGGGGGTTTGCATCATTGTGACCATTCTACAGATAAGGAAACTGTGGTCCAGTACGTGGATGTGATGTGCTCAAGTTCCCATGTCTTGGAACGTGGCTGAGCCCAGGTTTGTGTGGTTCTGAAACCCAGGCCTTTCCTGCAGTAAGGGCCACCCTAGTGTGCCTTCACTTATCTGCTGAAGATCTGTGCCCATTTTGTGACACTGCTATAACCCTGCAGAAAAGGGCCACAGATGAGAGGCTGGGAAACCTTGGGGTTGGTAAGGAGGAAATGACAGGGCCCAAGGGCATCACCCCCTGGGCCTAGGCTTCCCAGCCAATTTTTGTGGATTTATTCCTCATGGATTTCCTTTCCAGTCAACCCTAAATTCCATCATCAGTGGGTTTAAGACATGAAAGATCCTAGTGAAAATGCAAACGTGTTATCTGGGAAGGTCAGTAGATGAAGGTATGGTAGAAGAATTAATGCCTTACCCAAATTCTACTAGTATTTAGTTTAAGTAGATATCACCTAGTGATCTTGAGACAAGGGACCCAGGATGGTGGGTGGACTAACCCTTTGGCAGTTTTCGCACATGTAGCAGGTGGAAATACTACAGGAAGTAGAAGCAATGCTGGACTGGGTTTTAGGAGACCTGGGTTTCAAGGGTGACCTTGGTGTAGGCTCTTTCTAGCTCTGGGCCTCACTTTCTTTGCTTGTAAAATAAGGAATTGGGGCTAAATAATTTCTAAGACCCCTCTCAGCAGGGGGAGCAGTCCTGAAGGCCAAGCCCACCCGTGTTCACTGTGTGTCCACCTGTACCTCGTGGGCCTGCTCCCAGCCATCCTGTCCCTTCTCAACCCATCTCTGCCTCTGAGAATCAGGGTCCCCTGAAGATCCCAGCAAGGGTGACCCTGTTTTCAGGCTAAGGAGATAGCCCTGTGTGTGAAGATACCATGTCTTCAGCGAGGTCTCTGGGGAGAGATGGAGTGTGAACCTGTGTCGGGCAGGTGCATTCCAAGCTTATCCACCTCAGGGGCTGAGGGTGCCCATCCTGTGTGGCGCCAGGCCTCTGGGAGGAGGTAGGGGTGGAGGTGGAGGTGGGGCGGGGTGCTGGCAGGAGTTGCCCTGTGGGGAGGGCAGCTTTGCTTCCGAGCCCAAGCCCAGCAGGTCTCTGGATCTCCCTCCCTACTGCCTCAAGGTCCGTCCGCAGGAAACCGAATCACACAGGCCCTTCAGCATCTGACCTCACGAACTCTGAGTTCAATTATTGCAGAAGAATCCAAAAGGATCCTTCAAAGCGGCAGGAGGCTGTCTAGGACCCCTCGTGACTTTGGATGAGCCAAGCCACCAAGTCTGTTCTTCCATTGCAGAGGGTGATGACAGTTATGTTTAAGAGGCTCCCTTTTGCCCAAGAGAAGCCTCTGTTTCCCATCATGACACCCCAGAATCGGGGGGACCAAGGCTGTGGTGTCATTTCGCAAGAGCCAGTGCATCTAATTTCCTTCTCAGTCTCCCCTCCACCAGATCGCCTTTCTCCATTTTCTCTTGGCTTCCAGGACCCACCCTCTCACTGCCCTGTCCCTCTCTGTGTGCAAACTCTCTCAGCCCCAGTCAGGGTTGCCGCCAGGTAGTGCCCTGCGGATGGTGCCTCAGGTCAGGTGGACAGGTGCCAGGAAGCCTGGGCTGGGCTCCTTCCTCTTCCCACAAGGGTGCAGTCAGGCCCATGAAACTAATAACATTGGTGGCTACGTGCAGAAGCAGGGCGGGCGGCGGGGTACAGGGACAGGGTGGCCTCCCTTGGCTTTGGTCACCCTCTAAACCCCTATCTTGCCCATTTCCATCAGAGATTCTGGTGCAGGAGCCAAGAGGGGAGTGAAAGAAGTGAGGAGGGGAGGAGGGGAGAAGGGATGGGGAAGGGGAGGGGGCTGAAGGGCAGAGGGGAAGAAAAGCTGAGGAAGTAAGGAGCGGCGAAGGAAATCAGGAAAAGGAAATGGGCCAAGAGAAGAAAAAAGAAAATTGAAAAGTAGGAGAAAGCAGAGGAAGGGCTAAGCGAGACGGGAGCGGCTTCAGGTGGATGACAAGAATGAGGTGTGAGCAGCTCTTCTCAAAAACAGCCTCCTCTCTGTCCTCCCAACCCCACGTCCAGCTCCTTCCCAGTTGTCTCTGGGTCACCAGCTTAAGAAACCAGGGATAGAAATTTCTAGGGCTGTGGTTCTCAGAGTGTGGGCCCCAGCAGCACCAGCTCCACCTGGGAACCTGTTAGAAGCAAATTCGCAGGTCCCACCCTAGACCTATGGAATCAGAACTCTGGAGGCGGGGCCCAGTGATCTGATTTAACAAGCCCCCCAGGGGATTCTGATGCACACCGAGGCTTGAGGACCAGTGCTCTGGAGTGGTACTGCAGATGTTTTGCATACATTGCAATGAGTCTTTGCAGGAACTCTAGACTTATTCTGTGCGCATGAGTATATATCATGAGTCTTTCGTACATCTCAAGGGCTGGTCCTGTAAGCATTTGCCCAGAGTTGCAAGCTCCCAAGCTAGGCCCCTTCGGCGGCTTCTGGGAGAGGCACACACAGATAAGCCCTCACAGCACTGCACCCCAACCTCCCTGTCTGGGAACAGGCACCTGAAGGCCCCTGTCCCCTGCTGCCAGCTGTCCAGCTGCACTCTTTTGACCCTTGGATACTTCAAACCAACGGGACCAAAGATTAGCTCACCCGTTCCCCCAAAGTCTGTCTCCTGTTGCTGGATTTTGCTTTTTCACTATCTTCTCAGTCAGCAAAACAAGTCCTCAGTCATCCTTCATCCTGGTTCATCTCTGACCCCGCCCCCCTCCATTCTTGCCCGGCTTACTCTGCTCCAGCCAAACACACTGTTCCTGGAACATCCCAAGCATCTTCCCACCTCAGGACCTTTGCCCTTGCCATTCCCTCCTCCTGGAATACTCTTTTCTCAGATATCCATGATTGTCTCAGATTCTCCGTTTTCTTTAGGTCTCTGACTGCTGTCACCCTAGCACTGAGGCCCTGCCTGATGGCCTGTATAAGGGAGCGGCCCTCCCTCCCACCCGCTGCTCCCAAGCCCCCTTATCCTGCCTAACGCTTCTCCATTGCACACATCACCATCTGACAGATGATGGGCAACTTCATAATGTGTCTTGCCCCACCAGAAGAAAAGTCCCATCAGGACAGGGACTTTGAAGTTTGGTTCACTGTTGAATTCCCAGGACCTAGTACAGGTTCTCAAGAATGAATGAATGAACGATTGACACTCATAAAGCAGGCCCCTTCCTCCAAGCCCCACCCCTTAGGTCCTCCACCCACCTAGACTTCTATAGCCTTCCCACCAGACTCCTCACCTCCAGGATCTCCCCCCATATGGTAGTGTAAGTGATCACCCTAAAAATTAGAACTCTAGTGAACCACCCTTCTGCTCTAAAACCTCCAATGGCTCCCCACTGCCTCCCAGATATAATCCGCACACTCTGGTATTTAAGAAACTCTGTGGTGCTCCCCTCCCTCTCCCAGCCTCTGGTCTGGTCTACTGCTCTGCTTTCCATACCTTCTCTTCCAGACACATGGGACAGTGTCCTTTCTCTAAACGTGACCTCTTCTTTTCCAGCCCTGTACTCTTACCCATGCTGTTCCTTCCATCTGGTATACTCTTCTCATCCCTGTCTATTCTACACATAGAAATCCTACCCATGTGGAAGCCCCCTCCTCCACACCCCTCTCCCGATTCCCTCCCCCACCTAGTCCTGCTGAATTACAAATTCCCTCCCTCACATGAACTCCTGTGATCCTTTCTGTGTGTCCTCTCTTGGTATTTATCAGCCGGGCTTGGGGTTCTGTGAATATACACCCTCTCTTTCTGACTGGACTCAGCATTTTTATGTGAATCTGCTAGTGCTGGGTCTTGGGACATCACAGCCTCGACTCTTATGGGGCCAGCAGTGTAGCTGGTCAGGAGGGGCACCACTGCAGTCTGACTGTAGTTTCCCAGTCAGTCTCTGGGCTGGGCCTGCCTCTGCCCTGTGCTGTCTTGGGCCTAACAAGACTGGATTCCAGACATAGCTCAGACACTTACTATGTTATCTCTCTTGGAGTCTCAGTTGCCTCATCTGTAAAATGGGGACAAGCCTATTTCTCTTACAAGTTGCTCACATCCCCGAACCTGTGGCCCAGGGAATTCGCATGCCCTTTTGTTCTTAAAGCCCACTGAGTTCCAAAGGGTTCCCCTTGTGGAACCCACTGGGGGTACCAGGTTCCTGCTTCCCAGCACCTTTGAGGCGAGAGGGTGAAATACGCCGCCTCCCTGAGAGCGGAGGCTTCTTTCTCTGGGGTGAAAACTTCAGTGACAAATTGGAAATTTGTGGGGCCCAGCTCTGTTTTTTCTCAGCACCAGGAGGCTTCCTGCTCCAGTGGACCAAAGCCTTGGTGAGGCCCTCTGCAAACCCTACACCAGAGCTTCTGGGACATCAAACGGTCTTGAAAACCAACTGACTTAATGATTTCAATGTACATACATTAGAGTCATGTGGATTAAATTTCTCTGAAAATACACAAGGGCTTAAAAAGCAGGGGCAGAGAATACTCAGCCCAAGAAGAATTTGTCTTCTCTTTTCATTTTTGTGTGTCTGTGAGTGTTGTTATTGTTGCTGAAACCAAGGCATGTGGAAAACCGTTCAAGATGTCTGAAGCACAGTCAGTTTTGCCAAGTTTGAGTTCTGAGTTGGGAACGTGGTGGGCAGGAGGTGAAGGGTTAAGAGAATAAAGTGGCAGCCCCACTAGGTCTGTCCCCTTGTCCTCCAACCCATTTACATCAGGGTCTGGTGCCCTTGATGTTCAAGGAGGCTCACAGCCTGATAAATGGGGGCCAGACCTCATTGGTGCCTGTGGTCAGAGACAACTGGTGGGTCCTTCTCTGCGGCAATGTTGGGACCTGGATTTTTGGGCAGAGGCTGGGGCTTGATGTTGTTTCCCACTGGCATCTCCTGATCCTCAGTGAAAATGGTGATACTCAGGAGGCCCCAGTCTCCCTGCTAGAGTCCTGGAGAATTCTTTAAAACACAGATTCCCTGGCCCTACTGCAGGCCCAGGAGATGCAGACCAAGGTGTGCCAGCTCTACCTTAAGGGCTGGAAGCTGGATCCACACCCAGGAGACAGAAGACCCTGGGTCAAAGTGAGCCTCTTGACCAAGTCACCAGGGGCCTGATTTCAGATTTGGCTGCTTGCTGGGTGCAAGCAACCCAATCCTTCACTTCCTGCTTTACTGATTATAACATTCAAGTTTTAGGTATTTGTTGATCGTTCCTAGCACCCTGATACAGGTAATTTCATATCCATTTTGTGCATGAGCAAATAGAGGTGTGGAGAGGATGAGAGAGCTTCTTCCAAGGTCTTCCTCCAAGTGGCAGTCTTTGGACTTCAAACCCTTGCTCTTGTCCTTCCTTTGAGGTACCTCCTGGCATGGACTTCAAACAACATGTACCACTGGAGTCATCCCTGTGCATGACTGCCAGGTGGTGTCCCCCAAATGACATTGACATCGACCTGTCTTTTCCCCTGATCCACATCCATGGGGTCTTAGGTCTGGATAAAACTCTTGGAACGCTGCCTATGGGATGAGAAAAAATGGGGGCCTGGGGAGAAAGCAGAGAGGGGAAGCAACCAAGTAGGGTATGCAGTGGGGTCTACGCAAGTGAGGACAGGGATTCCTGAAAGGTCCTGTGTGCTCCTGTCTATTCTGCAGGAGGTGCAGCTCCCTGGGTCTCCAAGGCCTCTCTGTTTCTCTCAGCCAGAAAACACGCTCTGGTCCAGCGGCTCCCATGATGCTTCCGGCTGCACTCAGATCAGCATGAGTGACCATGAGTCAATTCTATTGTACCATTCTGCTCATCTAAGCCCAACCTCCAAGACCCCATTCAAATGCGCCTCTTCTATGAAGCTCTCCCAGAGACCTCAGCCACAGAAATTTCTCCTTTCAAACTCTGGCTGAGTTTCTGCTGTGAGTGAAGACAGCTTGCTGGCTGCTCTCATGCACAGGGATGTGAGGCTAGTGTCCGATAAGGGAGGTGAGCCATGGGCATAAGTGACTCCAACGCAAGGTAGGAAATGATATGGGCCATCAGAGAGAGGACTTAGGAAGGGTAAGGCCATTTTAGGCTAGGAAAAGGATCCAGAAAGCCTTCATGGAGAAAGTGGTCTTACAAAGATGAACAAAATTAACACCAGGTTGTATTTTGTCTTGCATTATTTTTAAATTATTTCAAGGATATTAGTGTCAACTTCTCAACTGGTCTGTGAGTTACTTGAGAGTGAAAGCATACCAAAATTTTGCAGAGTCTAGTAAAATTTATTAACAGAAGCTTAATAAACATTGGTCAAAACAAATTCAGTCTTGGGAAAGTCAGTCCCATTTAATCTTTGACCATTCATACCATGTATAGAATACAGATGCTGTGCATCTGATGTCTGGGCTGGTTGAGAGAGACTCAAACCATTAATTCAGTCTCTCAAAGTATGTTCTTTTGACACCTACTAATCTCCCGGGAGCATACCCCTGATTTCAGGAGGAAAGACAATGAAATAGGCAATTACTATCCATTTTGATAAATGTTATGAAAAGGAAAATCCAGAATTCTATGGGTACAACTAATCTAGTCATGGGAAGAGATGGTCAGAGGTTTCTCAGAGGAAGTGATACTTAAGTTGATTAAAGAACATGAAAGAGGACTTTGGGACTTCCCTGGTGGTCCAGTGGCTAAGACTCTGTGCTCCTAATGCAGAGGGCCCAGGTTCAACCCCTAGTCAGGGACCTAGATCCTGTGTGCCACAACTGAAGATCCCACATGCAGTAATGAAGGTCCTGCATGCCACAGCTAAGACCCGGCGCAGCCAAATAAATAAACAAATAAATAAATAAAAGTTTTTTTTTTTAAAAGAAAGAGGACTTTTAATTCCAGCCATAAACAACTACGAAAGCTAGATAAAATACATGAAACAACTATTTTCAGGCATTAGGTAGCACTAGAGAGCTCAGTACTTGAGCAAAGGTAAGTACAGGCACTAAACCCACATTTACTCAGCTTTCTCTGTGAGGGCACTTTCCTATTGCAGCACAGGGAAATAGAGTCCAGTCAGATAGCAGCAGTCTTGCTGGGTAGAGGAAACAGTGATTGGGGCTGAGGCTGCAAAAATAACTAGGATTGGGTGGAAGCAGGCAGAAAGGAGAGCACCACAGAGAAAGGACCCCCAAAACTCTGCTAACATTTCCCCTTAGGGTCTTGGCTGACCCCTAAGCTGTGCATGCATAGTGTGAGATTCTGGAAAATCTATCAGAGAAGAGCCACAGGGAGCAGAGATTTTAGAGGCTGCCCAGTGCTTAGGAGATGTTGGGGTTCATGCCCAGTCAGAATAGAGACATTTTAATGACTGCTGTGGGCTTTCAGTTGAGAACTCAGGAAATCTATGCCCTAGGAGTAAATCTATGCCCTGCAACCTAGAAGTAAGGGCAAAACCAGATACCTGCCCTAACCAAGGCCCAAACCAAGCTGTGGTAAGTTCTAGGTGGTTTCACCAGTATTTTAATTGTCCATCAGAACACAATGTATTTAAAGGAAGGTAACACAATCTATAGCCTCTACTGTGTACAATTCACAATGTTCAGCATAGAATAAAAATATATACATTAAACAGGCAAAGAATCAGGAAAAAGTGACTGATAACCATAAGGTAAAATAGTCACTAGAAGCAGACCCAGAGATGATCCAGATATTGGAGTTAGCCTTAGCCCAGAAGGACTTCAAAATAACTGTGATTAATATGTTTAAAAAAATAGAGTCAAAGATGGGCAAATGGGAGAAAGATAGATTACTTTAATAGAATTAGAGTCTATAAAAAGAATCAAGTGGAAATTCAGCAATTGCAAAACAAAATATTTGTAATTAAAAATATATTGGATGCATTTAGCTGCACAATATACCTCATGTACATAGAATAAAGTTCCTGAGAATATATTAATAAATAGAATCAATTTATATATATATACATATATATACACACATATATACATATACATATATATATGTATGAATATGTGGTGACCAAGTTTATCCCAGGAATACAAATTGGGCTTAATATTCAAAAAAAATCAATGAATATAATTAATATTAACAGAATAAAGGAGAACCATATAATATCTCAATCTTTGCAGAAAAAGCATCTGATAAAATTCAACACCTATTACATACACACACGCAGAGACAAACACACACAAATAAACCTCAGAAAAGTAGGAATAGAATAAAACTTTCTTAATATGAAGGTATCTACAACAAACAAATCAATAAACTACAGTTAACATCTTATTTAATTCTGAAATATTGGAAGTTTTCCCTCTAATAAGGGAAGTAAGAAAATCATGTTTGGGATCACAACTTCTATTCAATCTTGTATGAAGGTCCTGGTTATTGCAATTAGGCAAGAGAAACAGAAATAAAAGCTATGAAGATTAGAAAAGAAGAAATAAAGTAATTACTTCAGATGATCCGCTTGTATACATAGAAAATTCAAAAGGATCTACAAGCAAACTATTAGAAATAATAAATGAATTTAGTAAAGTTGCTGGATATAATGTAAATATACAAAAGTCAATTGTATTTTTCTATACTAGCAAAAGATTGGAAAATGAAATAAGAATATTCTATTTTTAGTGAGAGAGTGGCAGGGACATATATGCACTACCAAATGTAAATTAGATAGCTAGTGGGAAGCTGCCGCATAGCACAGGGAGATCACCTCTGTGCTTTGTGACCACCGAGTGGGGTGGGAGGGAGGGAGACGCAAGAGGGAAGGGATATGGGAACATATGTATATGTATAACTGATTCACTTTGTTGTAAAGGAGAAACTAACACACTATTGTAAAACAGTTATACTCCAATAAAGATGTTAAAAAAAAAAGAATATTCTATTTTAGGGACTTCCCTGGTGGTGCAGTGGTTAAGACTCCATGCTCCCAATGCAGGGGGCCCGGGTTCGATCCCTGGTCAGGGAACTAGATCCCGCATGCATGCTGCAACCAAGAGTTTGCATGCCACAACTAAGGAGCTCATGTGCCGCAACTAAGGAGCCGGCAAGCTGCAACTAAAGGAGCCCGTGAGCCTCAACTAAGGAGCCCACGTGCCGCAACTAAGGAGCCGGCGACCTGCAACTAAGGAGCCCCACGAGCCGCAACTAAGGAACCTGCCTGTTTCAACTAAGACCTGGCGCAACCAAATAAATAAATAAATAATAAAAAGAATATTCTATTTTTAATTAGCATAAAATATTGAATACCTAGGAATTAATATAATAAAAGGTATGCAAGAGTTTTACACTGAAAATTTCAAAGCACTATTGAGAGAAAATTTTTTAAAAACTAAATCAATGGAGGGATATACATGTTCATGGTTTGGAAGACTCAGTATTATCAAGATTTCATTTCTCCCCAAGTTGATCTATAAATTTAATGCAATCCCAATCAAAATCTCAGCAAGTTTGATTATGGGAAATTGACAAGCCTATTCTAAAATTCATAAGGAAATATAGAGGACCTAGTATAGCTAAAACAATCTTGTCAAAGAAGAACAAAGATGGAGAACTCACACTCACTTCAAGACTTGCTTTGAAGCTACGGTAACCAAGGCAGCTTTCTATTCTATGGCGTAGAATAGAGGCTAGAAATTGACCCATACATATAGGGTCACCTGATTTTCAACAAAGATGACACTACAATTTAGTGGGGAAATAGTCTTTCAACAAATGGTGCCAGATCAATTGGATATCCATAATAAAAAAAAAACTTAGATCTTTATCTCACATCTCATACAAAAATTAATTTGAGATGAATCACTGACTTAAATGAGAAAGCAAAATCATCAAACTTCTGGAAGAAAACAGAGGAAAATATCTTCATGATCTTGGGAGAGGCAAAAATTTCTTAAATGGGACACACAAGAAACACTAACCATAAAAAAGACAGATAAATTAGACTTCACTAAAGTTAAGAACTCTGTTCATAAAAAGATATCATTAAAAGAATGAAAAGGATCGGGCTTCCCTGGTGGCTCAGTGGTTGAGAGTCCGCCTGCTGATGCAGGGGACACGGGTTCATGCCCCGGTCTGGGAAGATCCCACATGCCATGGAGTGGCTGGGCCCGTGAGCCATGGCCGCTGAGCCTGCGTGTCTGGAGCCTGTGCTCCGCAACGGGAGAGGCCACAACAGTGAGAGGCCCGTGTACCGCAAAAAAAAAAAAAAAAAAAAGAATGAAAAGGCAAGATATAGACTGGGAGAAGTTCTTTACAATGTTTTTCTCTGACAAAGGATTTGTATATAGAATATATTTTTTAAAGTCCTATAAATCAATAAGAAAAAGACACACAACACAATTTTTAAAATGGGCAAAAGACTCAATTGGACACTT
Organism: Physeter macrocephalus; assembly: GCF_002837175.3. Lineage (NCBI taxonomy): Eukaryota > Metazoa > Chordata > Mammalia > Artiodactyla > Physeteridae > Physeter > Physeter macrocephalus. The sequence goes on from NC_041224.1 coordinate 60,842,445, forward strand.
CACAAAATAGGATACCAAAATGGCCAATAAATTTACCAAAGGTTACTCAACATCATTAGTCATTAGAAAAATGCCAATTAAACCCACAATTAGATACGACTACACACCATCAGAATGGCTAAAATTAACGACTGATAATACCAAGTGTTAGTGAGGATGGGAAGCAACTAGAACTCTCATGTTACTAGAAGAGTTTAAATGGTAAACCATTTGGGGAAAAAATGCTTGGCAGGTCCTACGAACATATACCTTCCCTTTAACTCAGTGATTCTATTCCTGAGTATATACCGGATAAAAATGAGTGCATATGTTCATCAGAAGACATGTATAAGAATGTTAGTAGTATCTCTACTTGAAATAGCCAAAAATGGAAACAATCCAAAGATCCATCGATAGTAGAATAAATAAATAAAACATGGTGCATTGCTACCGTAGAATATTACACATCAGTGAAGAAACATCAAGTATGAAACATTCAACAGTATGTTAAACCTCAAAGACATAATGTTGAGTAAAACAGGTCAGGTACAAATGAGTACTTAATGTGATATCATCTATATGAAGTTCAAAAACAGGCAAAATCAATGTAGGGTGATAGGAGTCAGAATAGTGGTTACTTGGAGGGGAACTGACTGGGTGGGAGGCACAAGGAGCTTTCCAGCGAGCTGGAAATGTTTTATATCATGTTCTGGGGGGTGATCACAATGGGCATATACATGTGTAAAAGTTCACTGGTTTGGACACTTATGGTGTCTATGCTTTACTGTATCTAAGTTATACCTCAGGAGAAAGATAATAAGATACTCCTTCACAAAAAAATGTATGAGAGAATTTGTCAGATCTGAGTGGTAGGGTAGGGTGAGTGGAGAAGGTAGGAGAGGACATCACGGGAGGAAGGAACAGCATGTGCAAAGAAGCTCTGGAGAATTGGAAAAATGGAAATAATGCAATGTGGTAGAGTGTTGAGTGCAGGAAAGGAGGTGGGGAAGCAGAAGGAGAAGAGGGTGGGAGGGTAGGCAGAGGCCAGATTGGGAAGAGGGCAGATAGGACATTTATCGTCAGTGTTCACATGGTCCCTTGACTCGGCAAGGGCTTCTAAGAGGGCAAAGCAGAGGCCTAGTCCTTTGCATCTCAGGAAGGAAGGAAAGCCTTGCCTTCTGACAGCTGAAAACCAATCAGCAGGAGGAGAATGGCAATGAACAGTACACGTGCATGAGGGATCTTACTGGGGCGATGAAAATGTTCTACAACTGATGAACTGCACAACTTGGTAAATTTACTTTAAAAAAATCACTGAATCGACACTTGAAATGAGTAAATCATATAATATGTAAAATATAATCCAACAAAGTTATATTAAAAATCAGACACGGACCCTTCCCACCTCTTGATCACCCCCGTCCCAGAGGGGTCCTTGGGATCTCTCTGGCCCTCTCCCCGCCACTCAGCGTTGCTCTCACTTCCTTTTGCCCCACTGTTCCTGTATTTTAACTTTGAGCACACTCACATCTATCCCCTCAGAGACATCCCGCTCCCCAACAGCTCTCCCAGCAGCCAGGACCAGAGGCACTGCCCCCACTGATGAGACCCTGAGGCCCTGAGAGGGGATGGGAGCGGGTAATTATTGGTTCTAGGTGCCTGCTACTTGTGCTGTCCCATAACCCGGAGAAGGAGGGGTGTTCATTCCCATTTCTCAAATGAGAAGATCAAGGCCTGGGAAATGGGATGCTCATGATTTCATGGACAGGGGTAGATCCTAGGCAGCCCCTGACCTGCCACGACAAGAAGTCAAGTCCCCGGCAAGGGGGGCGTCTACACATGAGGACCAGTGCGGCCAGCCGATGGAGGGGCTGGGTGCGGGGCAGTGCAGGGCTACGGTGGAGGCGGCAGCTCTCACTCACCACTTCTTGCCGCTGATGTCATGCTGCTGCACCGTGTAGCCAAAGAAGGCGGCTCTGGAGCCGGGGATGACTCGGGGCTTCTTGATGTCCATGTTGAAGGTGTCCGTGAACCCTGGGTGGGGAGGAGAGGAGTCAGGCAGGTGGAGGTCCAGGGTCTTGGCTGTGGATGGAGTATGTTCCCCTATCCCTGGGGAGCCCCAGTTCCTGTCTGGGGAGCCAACAGTCTGATGGGAAAGGCCCAGCCACTGCCCTGGGGGAGCCAATCTGATAGGAGAGGCATAGGCATAAAACCTACTCTTAGAGAGACCAGGCGGGTCTGAAGGGGAAGACCCAGTCCCTTCCCGAGAGAATTCCTGCTCCCACAAGGAAGAGACAGTCCCCATCCCCCTCCATCACTCCTTCCTCCAACCCTGCTTCTTCTAGCTTCTGCTGGTCTCCTCTTACATTTTTTTTTTCTCTTTTCCCTCCTCTCTCCTCCTTCGCTCCCCACTCCTCCCTCTCCTTTCTCCCTTCTGTCACCTCTGCCTGCTAAAGAGTCACGGAGCTGATTTCCCACCTCTCTCGCCTCCCCCCACCGCCCCACCAAGCCTGGGGTCCTAGTGGCCACGGCTCCAGCGCTGCTGGCTGACCACCTCCTTCTGAATCTATACGCAAAGTTCCACCTGGCAGGGGCTTCCCTGGTGGCGCAGTGGTTGGGAGTCCGCCTGCCGATGCAGGGGACACGGGCTCGTG
>NC_041224.1:60845161-60888356 GCF_002837175.3 Physeter macrocephalus
CCGCTGAGCCTGCGCGTCCGGAGCCTGTGCTCCGCAACACGAGAGGCCACAACAGTGAGAGGCCTGCGTAACGCAAAAAAAAAAAAGCTCCGCCTGGCATACTGCTCGGCTGGAGCAGCTGAGGCAAAGCAGAGAGAAATTCCTGTAACCCTTTCACCTTGGCCCCTAATCGGTCAATTAACCGATTCCACCTAGTGGAGAGCCTTGGGGCAAAGAGCTTTACCCCTTTGGCATTCTTGTGCTGAATCACAAGAAATAGCAATTCACACTCGTACGCTGCTTAGGGTTCTGGGTCTCCTCACATTTGCCATCGTTTACCCTCACAGGACTGTGGGGGAATGGGCAAGCATCATCCACATTTGGCAGAGGGGCGTTCAGACCCAGAGAGGTTAAGAGCCTGTGTCCAGCGGTACACAGTAGGTCAGCAGCAGCATCAGAGCCAGGACCTCAGGTACCTGCTCTGCGACTCCTTCCCTCCTCGAGGCATTTTCAGGCATGTCTGGCCTCGTTACGTATCAGTACCTACAGGACCACCAAACTTGGGACCCATGGGATTTAAGGGGTCAGATCATACCATGAGCCAAAACTCTCACGTAAGTGAAAACCAATCAGCGGAACAAAACAGTAGACAGAATATCATTGTTGTTCCTTTCATGTGTAGGGCACTTTATAAATTTCACAGAACACTCACATACCTGTTATCATCAGATCTCCACGACAACCCTGTGATGTGGGCAGCAAAGGGAAAGCCAAGGGTCAGAGAGGTGAACTGACCTGCCCAAGGTCCCAAAGCCTGCTGGATAGGGACTCTGAATCTGAGGCTAGTACCCTTGAGCATCCCTCTGTCCTTCCCTTGGCACGGACCCCCTGAGTCTGAGTGTTCAAGAGTGATGCCCTGGAGCATGTACTTGAATAAGGCCTACGGTACAGGCAGGAACAAGAGGTTTCTTCTACACTTTCTTTTCTGCTCAGCAAATGGATACAGTGGCCAAAAATTCCATCATTAGAGTCCCAGAATTAGAGTCCCCTGAGATAACACTAGAACACCTTGGATTAGGGATGTTAGACATGTGTTCTCACTCATCCATATCAATTGATTATTAGTGTTGCCTGGAGCACTGAGTTAAGAAGGATTCTGAGGTCAAGTCTGGGCTCAGTGGGCAAGACCAGTGTGATCAGTGAGCGGTACCTGCTGGGGATTCAGGAGCAGACAGTGACAGCAAGTGGCTACGTAGCTGCCAACCCTGTCTTCATGATTGCTAATCTGCCACATGAACTTAGTGTCAGAGCCCTAAGTGGGGGTGGGGGAAGAAGAGTATGTTATTTACCTACTCTTATTTACAAAGCCCAGCCCACGGATGGACTTATCAGCCTGGTTAGAAGCAGGCAGCCTTGGGGAAGAGGGGCCTGGTCGGGTGAGCACAGAGGGATGAAGGGGCACAGGTCCTTGGCCAATGAGGGCATGTCACAGAGCAGAGAGAGATACTAGTGTCACCTGTGCACAGCTGGGAGGTGGACAGAGAGAGGTCAAAAAAGAAGTGGAGTTGCAGACGAGGAACTCTCCAACTCTGTCCTAGGAATGGACGCACACACATGCACATGCACGTATGTACACACAGAGGGGCACACATGTGCATGCCCACATGCCCACTCACAGACACACATCCATGCACACACATGCACAGGCCACGCACATTCCCTGACTGGGGGGCAACACCTTATCTGGCTCCCTGGTGCCCCCTGGAGATGTCCCTGGTGGTCCTTGGTCCTCCCTTTCCCGCATCTGAGCCCAGCAAAGGGCGGTGACCTTGACAAGAGGAGGCATGCTGGGCAGTCAAGAAATCCAGACCGACCCGCCACTCCCAGGCCGACAAGGGGGTGAGGGCCAGTGAAGCTAAGGCCATAAATTGTGTCTTCAGGGCCTTCTCTACCATCAGTGCTTCTTGGGCAAACATGGCCAGAAGGATCCTTCCAAGACCTGTCACATCCAATCACTCCTCAGCTCCATATGCTCCATCATTTTCCCACCAACTCACAGTCAAAGCCCAAATCCTTACCTGCAAGGCCCTGCGTGATCCCACCCGGTTCCCTCTGCCTCCTCACTTCCTGTTCTCCCCCTCCATCCCTCTGCTGCAGCCACTCTGTCCCCCTTGCCATTCTTAGAATGTGTCAGCCCCGTCCCCACATAGCATCTTGGCCCTGGCTGTTCCCTCTGCGCCTGGAAAGCTCCTCCCTGGGTTACCCGCAGGGCTCACTCCCTCAAGTCATTCGGGTCTCTGTTTCAATGCCATCTTGTCCCTTACCAGGACATCCTGTCACTCTTATCCCCCTTATTCTTCTTCATTTGTCTTCATAGCACTTATCACGAACATGTTACATATTTATCTGTTTATTGTCACGTGGCTGATATCCTATAATACTCTTACGTCTTGTAAGTGCCAAGAGACGCTGCTCGCTGCTGTATCCTTACTGCCTTGAATAAAGATCTTAGCTCAGAGTCAGCAGTCAACAGATACTGCTTGATTGAATGGTTAGAGACCAGGACCCACATTTGGCTGGGACGCTCTCTCCCCTCAAAGAGTAACAGGGGAAAAAATATTTACTGAGCACTGATATGTTCCAGGCACGATTCTAGGCATCTCACCAGTAATTTTATACTACTTAGTTAAATCTCACACCAACCCTGTGAAGTAGATATTATCATACCTCTGGGAGGTTAAGAAATTTGCCCCAAATCACTCAGCTAGGAGGAGGTTAGAGCAAGCCCATGATCAGGTAGCTTAGGGCACTGGGGTGATGTGCTACCCCTGGGAGAGCAGCTTTTCAGAGAAGGACCCACTGGAGGCAGGGAAGATTCTTTTCAGAGAAACAGGTCTCCCTCTTGCCCTCAGGTCCCACCTCCTCTGTCTTTGGGTTTGGTTGGGGGCAGCAGATGGGAGAGGAGGCCGGCAGCCCTGTGCTCCTTCCCTCCTCCAGGGGGCTTTGTCTAGAACTAGTCCTGTCTCCCCCCGTGTCCCCACCCCCCGACCCCCAGGACAGGATTAGTGAACTCTGGCCACAGGGAAGAGGATAAAAGCCCCCGTCAGGGACGGAGCATTAAGTTACAAAGCGCTGGTTTCTTCCCCGAGTCGCATTTGCTTCTTACCAAACCGAACCAACCAGAGAGTGGATTTCCTAAAAATGATGTCAAGTCTGACACCCTGACCTTGGCTCCCGACAAGATCTCTGGCCCGCTCCCCTGATGGCAGGTGGCTTTCATGCTTGGGGAATGTACTCTTCTCAGAGATTTATGAACCCCAAATACCAATAAAAGAAAACAAAGTTGTTTTTGATGGGAGTCAACAGGCCGATTGCAGAGACAGTGGGAGCCTGGTTGGGCAGCTTGCCACTTTACTGCCCTTGATATTGATGACAGAGGGGGAAAAAAACCACAGTTCCTGGCCTGCTCTCCTGTGGACTATGGCCAAAGTTACATCAGCTGCTACCCCCTTTCTCAGAATCTTATCTTTTAAAAAAGCATCAGCCAGTCCCAAGAAAGCACTGAAACCACAGCATGATGTTTGAGCATCGCTTGATCTCAAACCCACCACTCCAGGCTAAGGTGGAAGCTACTGTCCTATCACCAGGCAGGGTGGTCACAGTCCCAGATGCTGAGGCACACTGGCCAACATGTGTCTGGAGCTCCTGTGGACTCAACAGCTCCACAGGGAGTGCTCGCTAGAGCTTAAGGAGCCTCAGCTGAGCATCCATGATGGGTTGCTCCACCCTCTACCAGTCACACCCCCCACTGCTGCCACTAGCTTCCCAAGGATCTTGGGAGAAAGTCCAAAGTCTCCATGTGGCCCCATGGCCCTCAGAGCATCCCTAGCCTGTCTCATCAAGTTTTCCTCTGGCTCCCTGCTGTCCAGGCCCCAGGCCCACCTTTCTGCTCCTTGGATGCACCTTGCTTCCTCCCATCTTGGGGCCTTTGCATGTGCTGTTTCTTCTGCCTGAGCATCTCTGATGAACTTCTCATCACCTTCAGATCTCAGCACAAATGTCCCATTCTTGACCCCTCCCCAGGAAGCTTCCCTGACCCCCCCCCCACCCCCGATTACATCAAATTTTGTGTAGTGATCTCAATGTGAGAAGCTTGGCTCCGGCATTCATTGACTAATGGGTGACCCTGGGTCAGGGACTTCTCTGGTCCTCAGTTTACTCTTCTATAAAATGGGAATAATAATACCAACCTCAAAGTGTGGTGGACAAAACTGAATGCAGTGACTAACCTGTGGCAGTGCCTGGTCCATGGAAAGCACGCAGTAGATCTCGGTCAATTGGAACTGAATCAAGATTCCCTGCTCTCTGAGCTGCCTCAGTGCCTTTGCCCATGCTGTTCACCCCGACTGAAGTCCTTTCTTCCCTTCTTCTCAAACATCAAGGCCCAGCTCTGATGACACCTCTGCTACAACGTGTTCCTTCCTCTGGGTTGCTCATAGCTTCTGTTGCTTTCTACCATGGATTACAGTAGTTTCCACATCTTCCCTGCTTTCTTATCCAGCTACACAATTCAGGGCAACATTCAGGAGTAGCTTTGTATATTTTTATCTTTGCTCTGTGCCAGGAATATGCAGAGAGACTTGCCTGATGGATTTCTCACCCTCTGAGAACCTGTTCCCCGAATCAGTACCTGTTGGCCTCTTCTTCCCTTAGTTTATTTCCTAGCTCTCTGATTGGTACGGACAGTCCCTTACCGTTTAGATAACAGTAATAAAAATTATAGTGTACACGCACATAGAACTCACTAGGCACCAGGTACTGTTCTAAATTTATTTAATCCTCACAAAAACCTCTTGAAGTAAGTATACTATTATTCTCACTTTACAGGTGAGGAAACTGAAGCACAGAGAAGGCAGGTAACTGGCCGTGGTCACGCAGCTAGGAAGTGGCAGGGTCGCACTCTGAGGCCTCATGGGTCCTGCCCTGGGCTGCCTGCCACCGTCAAGCCTTCCTCTCCACTTCTGTCACTTGAGCTCCTCACTGCCAGGCTAGTCCCCCTCCCTCCCACCCTTTCTTAAAAACTCACCCATCCTGGGTCCCACGGCCTCAGATCCTGCTCGCTAGAGAACTGACAGGTGCCTCCCTGCTCACAACAGGCGGAATACAGGGGACCAGGTGTGCCAGAAGGACACAGCCAGAGTCCCAAGGACCTTGAAAATCTGGATGAAGCACCAGATTTGAGAGCAGGAGGAAGCTACTCTGGGGAACCTGAGAGTGACCATCTTTCAGCCGCCTTCCATCCGCCAGGCCTCTGCTCATTCTCTGGGTCCTGCTTTGGGCTGCAGATGTACATTGTGTAGGCAAGAGCTTTCATTTTCCTTGGATGGTGGAAGCTGGGATGGGGGCCAGGGAGGCTGAAATAGTATCAGAACTCTCACGTTATCTCCCTCTTCCCAGTTTTACTTGCCCCTCAAGAATCTTCATGTCTCAAAGCAAATCACAGATAGGGAGGGGCAGGGGACAGGAGAAAAGACCCTGACAAAAGAAAAGACCCTAAGCAAAAAGAAATGGTAATGTGGACCTCCTTCTGCTATGGAAAACAAAATCACACATTCCAACCTGAGACGGGATGAGCGGTAGATGCCTGGCTGATTTGCATCCTCTGCATTGCTGCCCCTTCTGCTGTGGCAAATAATGAAAGCTTGGTGGTTCTTGATCTGCCGCCAGCTCCAGCTGTCTTTCCCTTCTTACCTGAAGCCATTGTTTCAAAGACAGGCATCTAAGAAGGCAATGTCAGGTTTGGGGGCATTGCTGGTGAGGCGCGAGGCCCCCTCACCCCCGTCTAGGCCCGAGCGAGGCGCTAGTGAGATATGAGAGAAGGGGTAGGGTGTGGGGAGAATGCCGTCCCCTCATCAGAGAAGCTTCTGCCAGTTGCGGGAGGAAGGCCTCCACTGGAGAGGAGGCTCCAGGTCAGGGAGCCCTCCGACTCCAGGGATCCTGCCCTTGGGGGCCTGCAGCCCTCACAGGAGACCTAGTAACTATGCCCTCCCCCAGGAAGCCTCTGGAGGGTGGGGCTCTGGGCCCTGCCTTTGTGAGCTGCTGGGGCATCAGGGGAATCACACTGGATTGTGAGCTTCTTTCTGCCTATACCTCCACTCATGGAGGAATGAATACTTGTGAAGTTTAGTGAATACCTGTTAAGGGTGGGGGTTAAACCTCTACACTGAGCAGAGTGAATTCCACACATCTTCTCCCCATCCCAAGACTCCAAGCAATGTGAGGACAAGGACCGGGTTTCACTTATCTCTTCATTCCCACTGCAGGGTTTGGGACACAGAGATGCTCAGTAAAATGTGTTGAACTAAAGTAGGAGATTCAGCTCTGACTAACAATAATAAACAATGCCTATGAAGCATCCCCACGTAACTCTGGGCTGGGCCATATGAGGCAGAAATTAAAGTGTGTCTGTTTCCAGCCAAGGTCTTAGGATGCCTTGTCTGTTTCTGCTTGCGCACTTGCACTTCGGCCATCAATGTGAGAAGTATTTGCTCAGTCTGGCCCACTGATCCCAGGAAAAGGATGAGAGATATTTGGAGCTGAACTGCCCTAGCCAAGCCCGGCTGGAGTCAGCCATCCCCCACATACATAAGCAAGCCCCATGAGGCCAGCAGGGCTCTCAGTTGAGCTTAGCTGAGGTCAATTGACATCCAGCTGACCCAGCCACATGAACTAAATAATTATCGTCTGCCACTCAGAGTTGGGGGGATTACTTGTTACATGGCATTATTGTAGCAATTGGTAACTGACTCAGTCTGGCTCTTAAAATCAGCGGTCCCCAACCTTTTTGGCACCAGGGACCGGTTTCATGGACACAATTTTTCCACGGACGGCGGGGAGGGAGTGGATGGCTTAGGCGGTAATGCAAGCGACGGGTGTGGCTGATGAAGCTTTGCTCACTCGCCCGCCGCTCACCTCCTGCTGTGTGGTCTGCTTCCTAACAGGCTAAATACCAGTACCGGTCCTCACCCCGGGGGTTGGGGACCCCTGTCTTAAATGATGGACAATCAGGGAAGGGGAGGAATTATTACACAATGGGGGCTCATGGTTTCTGGGGTGGCAACCCAGTCATTTCCTTCTCAAGAGCTCACGGGGAGGCCTGGACCTAGCCTGTCAGGGAGCAGAGTGGCCTAGCAGGCAGGTCATGACCTCTCCTGCCTGAGCCATGCACCAAGAGCCTTAGAGCTGGGCTGTCCTGCCTCATTGGGACATAGGAATGGCAGACACAGGAACAACAGACATACAGACAGACCCCTAGCATCAATGCTGGGCTCAAGGGCCCTCCCGTACCTCATTTTCTCTCTGCCCCATGGCCAGGGGATGTGAACCCTGGACAATCTAACACAGGGTCAAAAATGGTGTGCAGCAAATATGTTATCAGGGAAGGGTAACTTATTAGGATTTTATTTTCAAGAGCAAACAGGGATCTTATAGATCCAATAACCTAGTGGTCTCAAAACTTTGTTTTTCTGCAGTGAATCCCACCTTTTGGAAACAACATCTATACAATGAAAAGCAGACACAGGAAGCTGAGGTTGGGGTTAAGGATGGGGGACAAGGAAACTCCCCACCTGCAGTGACAATCCTATCCTAAGGCATTTCTTTGGAACCCTAGGGTGTCCTGGAACATAGTTTGAGAACCACTTGATTGGGTTTAAGACCCTTGTTAGTGAGAGAACTCAGGCTGGGAGAGGGGTGGGGATTTGTCCAAGGTCACCATGCCCATCTTTATTTACCACCACTGCCTCTGTATACCCCTGCTCTACAGTCCTTCAATTCCACGAATGTCTATTTGGGGCTACGATGCTCCAGGTTCCATGCTGGGTAGCAGGGCCATGACTTGTGGTCTTCAGAGTCTGCAGCCACATGCGTGAGCCAACAGACATGTTTGCATGTCACCAGAGCCCAAAGTGAAGCCCAGAGAAGGCTGGACCAGGGCAGGGTGACCTGTGTTCTAATCTCAGCTTTGTCACTAAATTGGCCGAGTGTCCATGGAGAGTCACTATGCCTTTCTGGGCCTCAGTGTCCCCATCTGTCAAATGAGAGGGTTGAGCTCTCTGCTACTAAGGCCCAGCCCTGGCACATGTCAGAGAGGTTCTCTAGGGCAAACACACAGCCAGCTTCCAGTTGTCGGCACACGAGCATCTGTCTTGAGTCTCCACAAACAATTTAGAATTGGAGGCGAGGCGGTATGGAGGAATGCAAGCTCATCTTAATGTCAGCTGAAGCCAAACACACTTAGGAAGGGGAATTCTCCAGGCAAAAATGATCATATTTTGCATTCCCAAGCCAAAAGAGAGTTGAAGAAAACTGTCATCTAATGCTCTGCATTATCCGGGCCCCAGCTCCCTCTCCCCTTGCCTAAACCGTGGAGACCTGGCCTCAGGGCCCTACTTCCCTGGCTGTGGCTTCTGGGCACACCCAGATGTCAAAGGGATGAAGGCCTTGGTGGGGGTCCAGGCAATGTGATCACCTTTCCAAGAAAGCCCAGCCTCGTCCTGGAGCTGGACTGTGCTGCTAAAACCTCAGTGAGGAAATTTAGAGCAAGTGGGCAGGGGGCACCATAGTTCCCTTCCAGACTCGTCTTATTTCAAAAATTGAGGATGCCAGTGGTATGCACTGAATCCTTGAGTACATGGCTATATGGCCTTGGAGTGACCAAAGCTTCTCTCTCCCTGGGATCTTCTGGGCATGGAAGCCATGATCCCTTAGGAGGGAGACATGGCTGGAGGACCACTGCTAAGGTCAAAGGCCAGAGGATGGACTCCTGACTTTAGGACAGCTGATTCTAGGACTCAGTAAAGGGGACATGGGAATACAATGCCCACCTCCTGAGAGCTAGGGCTGCTGTGATGAGTAGAACTAGGTTGGGCACCAGGAGACCTGGGTCCTCCTCTGGGTTCTGTCACTGACTGGCTGAACCTTGAACAAGTTACTTCTCCCCAGGCCTTAGTCTCTAATATAGAAAATGAGGAAGCTAGACTAGGTGGTCTGAAAACCTTTACAGTCAGGATGTTCTGAGTCTGTGTCACCCTTCTCCTCTGGATTCATTTCCCAATTCATCTCCCTTCGGAGGGGAGGAGTAGGCAGATGAACACTGGGGCACTCCAAGGGGGCAAGCAGATGGCTATTGCCCCTGCAGGTCTGTATCAGGTTGGCTGCCAGGACTGGGGCCATTCCCTCCCTCCTCTCTAGCACTTGGGTCCAACACAAGTGCCCCTCAGCTTCAAGCCACTTATGAAAGTGAGCTGTAACACCCTCCCGGCTGCCCCCCAGTGGCTTAGTCCTGAGCTGCCACTGCCCTGCTGCTAGAACTGGGGGCCATGATCGGGTGGGGGCTGGTCTGGTGATATCAAGCATGTTCTTACCACCAGGCCCTGCTGCCCCCCTGGTGCTTTAGAGCAAACCTGCCCACACTTGGGTCTCCCCAGGAGAGAGACAAATGCATCCTCCCTACTCCTGGCAAAGACCACCCTGTTTCCTAGCTTCTCTAATCAACTTAATCAGCATCTGACTTTTTTACACAATGACTGCCTTCTGGATGTGGCTTCATGTCTCTCTGCTAACTGGTCATTATCACACTGCCTTTTTCCTCAGAAGGAAACGTTATGCAGTCTACCCTGCCTCATACTCTTCCAACCACGAATATCACCAGCCAACCACCGTTCTTCCTTCTCCTTCCCTCTGTTGAAGAAGCAGGAGAGAACCTTATCTCTGGATGGATTCTCCTATCCTTGGCTCCCCTAGCTTCATGCGGGTCAGAACACGGCTCACTGGGAGCAACTGGTGTGTGCGTGCGTGTGCACATGTGGCCAAGGGATTAGCCAGAGAGGACAGGGTGGGGAGGGGTAATGACAGGCGGCAATGATTTCTCCCCATTGGAGTCCAGAGAGAGGGGCGGGTTTAGGGGAGGGAGGTGCCTTCAGTCTGAAGGGCCAGCTCTGTCCCCAGACTGGACAGAGAGAGAAGGCGGAGGGAATTGGAGAGTGACTTCCGTGGAAAGGTGTCGTCCCTCCCCACAGAATGAGCACAGCACTTGTTTCCTAGGGGAATCTCAGGGAAGTGATCTCATCTGGGAGCCAGAGCATCCCTGGTCCACACGCACCATGCTTCTGGCCACGAGCGGCTCTGAGCTTGCCAGCAGCTGTGCTGTGGGATTCTGTGGCCACATGTCCAGCTTCCAGGGAAGAAGAACCCAAATCAATATGTACTTTGATGTCCCCTGAATGTTAAATGTATGAAAAAGAACACGTAAGAATCAGAAAGCTTCCTCGTGTGTGCGATGATGGGGGGGGGACCACCGTGGCTGGAGAGTTCTGGGTCCCACTAGAGCCGAGTCTGGAGGAAGCCCTCACGTGTGCACAGAGATGTCAACTGGGAGAGAGTTCGCATATTCACCAGCTCATCAGGTCCCTGCAGGCGGCCTCTTAACAAGCAGTCTACACAGCAGGAGTGCTGGCTGCCCCTCTCCCCTCCAAGGTTTGGCTCTCAGTTCCCTCCCCGCAATGCCTTCTCATATTGTCAGCCCCATCCTGCACCTGCCTGTCAGGGGGCCCAGGGCATGTCCCACTCACCCTTTCCATCTACCCACCCTGTGCCCTTCCCTGACTATCCTGCCTCCCGAGCCAACCCTCCCCACCTGGGGCGGAGAGTCCAGGGGACGGAACCACGCCATGGACTGCACCTGCATCCCCTTGGGGCCTAGAGTTACAAACACTAGGGGGAGCAATGGACAAATATGAAGTCAACACACACAAAGGGTGGGCTTGGGGCCTCTTTCACCAATGGGAAACGGAGGCTAAGGAAGGTTACCCGCCGGTACCCAGTCTTCTAGCCAGTGGGGCACATGTAGAGGGGGGATCCAGCCCTCCCCAGTCCCTGGGCAGGGCTCTGTTCCACTCCTTCCCTGCATCTCCCAGCGGGATTCAGCTGCCACTCTCAGAGCACCTACCAAGTGCCAGGATGGGCCAGGTGCCTTAGAAGAGTATTTCATTTAATTCTAACAAGTGATTTGGGATTTTTTTCCCCATTGAACAGGTGAGGAAACTAAAGGTCCAAAACTGACTTGCCTGGGGCCCAGGTGGTGGTGCCGAGGTCTCATCCTGCCTGCTTCCCAGGCTACATATCTTTCAGGGCTTTTGAACATCTTCATCAAGGCTGGCTGTGTCTGTGAGAGGGCAGGCAGGGCAGCTGAGAGCTCTCCTTGGTGGGGTCGGATAAGACCCCCTACTCACACCTGAAAATGACACCCTTCCAGCTGGACCGGTGATAGCCCTCTCTGAGAAGCTTTCATTTGAGTTGAAGCATTGAAGACCCTATGCTAACCTTACCTTTGGTGCCAAAAGGGAGGCTACTTTAACCAAGCTGAGGGGGTTCTGTCCCTCCTCACCTCTGCGCCCTGCAAAGTGTCTGGAATACAACAGGCTCTCAACAAAGTGGACAGAACAAACTCATGAATGAACAAGTGAATGAATGACCATGGACAAGCTTATCAAATTAACTCAATATTCATCTGAGTAGAACATGAGCAGATGGGACACAGGGCAGCCCTCCCTTTACCCTCGGCCCTCTGTCAATTCACCCTCTGCACTCCAGCCGGGCTCCACGGTGCCCTCATGATACATGCTGGGTGCTGACAGTCTCCAGGCCCCTCTTCCCTGGCCTGCCAACCTCTCTCCCCTACTTCAGTGTCCTTGCCTCATCAAAACCGGTTCTGGTGTCCTATTTTGTGCTAGATAAACACATGCTTGCTAATGTGCGACTTATCACGACATCGCTTCAAAGCATGTGCAGCCCTACAGAAGGAAGAATTCTCTAAATCAGAAACAATCAGACACAGGCTGGGCAGCCTCCTGCAGTGGAGAGGGCCCCATCTCTAAGATCTGTGGTGGAGACCAAATGCTTGCAGGGGCAGGTGGATGAGGACTGAAATAGAGACACTGCGTAAGCATCCAGAGGCGGGAGATGGAAAGACAGAGCAAGTGCTGGTGAGAGCAAAAATCTGCCCTTTTTAATTTTTTTTTAAAGAAATCAGGAGTTTGCCAATATGTTGGTTAAGCAGATGTCAGGTTCATGGAAAACAGGCCTAAAAATTGAAAACGGAAACACCAGGCTGAAATTTACTGTGATTAACATTATTTTCACGCCCAGCCTTGGAAAGCCATCCCAGGCCTTCGGAGAACACGTGGATCACCTCCGTCAGGAACAAGACGGATGTCTTGGTGATGAAAGCCAGTGTATTTTCTGCCTTACATCATTTTTCTTTCTCTCTAGGTAGAGACATTGATCAAAATGGAGCTCTTTCTTTAAGCTTTCAGGAGCTACCATGATGGATTTTAAAACACACCAACAGTGATATTATGAATCTGTGTTGAAGTTCATTTAAAGTGCAATGAAGTCTTGATTAACACACACACACACACACACACACACACAACCAACCTGCATGGAAAAACTGGAGTCAAGAGATGTGACCCCAATATCCACTTTAGGATCTGGCTGAGTATTTGGGGCCTTGGGCTGCTGCCTTCCTCCACTCACCTCAAAGTGGCCCAGGCTCCCAAGAACCCCCAATCATACCCCAGCCCAGTCCTGCCTTCTGAGTCCCACAATCAATGTCCAGCTGCCCATAGAACATTTTCACTTGGATGTCTTATAGCATCCCTCACTTCACATGACCAAAGAGGTGCCCTAGATTTTCCCTTCCACACTGGTTTTTCCCCAAAGTCTCCCCATCGATGCACTTGGCAGTACCACCCTGATTGCTCAAGTCAGAAGCTTGGAGGTCCTTCCTCAGGATTTTCTGTCACTTCCCATCAGCAAACCGTGCAGGTTCTACCTTCTCCATCCCTCTCAAGTGCGTCCACTATTCTCTCTTTCCTCTGACATCACCCAGCCCAAGTCATTCTCATCCTTTTCTGCCTGGACTTTGGCAAGAGGCGTCTAACTGGTCCCTCAATTCTAATTTTGCTCAGCTGCAAGCTATGCTCTTCACAGCAGCCATAGTGATCTTTTAAAAATGCCAATCAGATCCTGGAACTTTCCTGCTTCAAACCCTCCAGGTTCCTCGCATTGCATGTAGGGTAGATTCCAGACCCTTCCTCAGGGCCCACCAGGCCCTGCAGGATCAGTCTGCTCCTGTGCCATGAACTTCACCACTTCCTGCTTCCAGCCACACTGCCTTCCTCTTTGCTCCTCAAACCAAGCTCTTTCCACCTCAAGGTCTTTCCCTTTGTGTGGAACAGTCTCCCCCAAATCTTTGCTCAGGCAGCTCCTTCTCAACCTCCAGTTTTAATGTCACAGCCTGGGAGAAATCTTCCCTGACCATGCTATGGAGAATCCGTTCCTCTCCCTCAAAGCATCTTCTTTGTTTCTTTTACAGTTAAACATAATAACAGATGGCTACAAGAGCTATTTGCTTATTCTCCCACTAGAGTTTAAGTTCTACAAGGGAGGAACGAGTGGTGTGCTGGTCCCTGCTCACAAAAGACCATTGTGTGCAATCTTCCCATTCAGTGATGCCTGTTGGCCACTTAAAGCTGACCATGGTGGGAGGATTTACACCACAGTAACTGGCAAATGGCTACAAAGAAGGACTCTCTCCACCCCACTCCAAGAGCCAGAATCAGTTGTTAAACATTTACCAGCACTCCACTGGAAGGGACTGTATCTTTATCCTCAGGATCTAGAACAATGCCTAGCACACGAAAGAGGCTCAATGTGCACCTACTGACATAAAAGACAATATGAGACCAAAAAGAGAGAGAAAGAATAGAAATATTCAGGCCTCCAAGAACCTCACTACCCTCACACACTAACCTGCTAACAAGGAGTAGACAGGGGATGTGATACTCAGAGCCTCAGGGAGGGAGGGAACTCAGAGCCCTGAATTTGGCTTCAGAAGCCCTAGTTTTAATCCCAGCACAGCTTCTAACTTGTTTTACGACTTTGGACCAATTTCTTCTTCTTTCTGGCCCTCAGTTTCTTTATCTGTAAAAAGCACACACTGGACTAGATGCTGTATCTCTAAGTCCCTGTGTGGGATTTAATGAAGCCCATTTATGTACTCGGTTACCAGCTTCTGTACCCCCCACTCCCATGTCACTGCACTTCACAACACAACTGTAGAGGGGGCTGTTTACATTGTAGTTGACTGAGTTATGCAGTGCGCAGCCTGCACAGCTGTACGTGGCGGCCCTGCCCACTCTGTTCCTGGCCATTGGCCATTTCTAGGGGAGACTAATTAGACAGTGAGTCCCTCCCTTTCCTGACATACTAACCAGCTCAAAGACCTCAGACAGTTTGGTTTTGGTTTTCCAGCTCCTAAGATTGTCTCCTGCTTGTCATGAGTGTGAGGATCAAGAGCCCTGGGCATCTGGGGTTAGCCCCAGCCCAGGGGGTGTTTGGACAAAGTAAGAACAAGACAAAGCTCAGGATATGCAATTTGTGGCAAGGCTTTCCCTTGAAGGAGAGGAAGTAGGGCAGTGAGCACCCGGAGAACTGCTGGGCCTGTCTGTCCCAGGTCTTTGAATGCAAACTAAAAAAAGGAATTGTGAGGGCCCATCCCTTCCAAGCCTGCAGGGCCCGGCCTACAGTGGATACACCCTACCCATTTGAAAAGTTCTCCATCTGCACAGAGCTCAACATAGGTCCACCAGAACACAAGCTAAGCTGGATGCTATTGGCTAGGCTTGGTGGGGATGGAGGATGCTGGGAAGCGGAAGTGCTTTGGTTCTCTGAGGGTTATGCAGAACCCTTTGGTTTTGGGTATATGTCAGTTACTCACGCTTTCAAAACTATCCCAAATGTTCACTCCCACTTTTAGGTCCTTAGGAGAGTTAAGGGCTCATGATTCCCTCTGCCTTTTCTAGAAAACAAAGGCCTGCCTTGTGAGGTGGTGAGCCACTTGTCACTGGAGGGATGCAAGCCAAGGAGAGCTACTTATCTGGGATGTTCAGGTTCCACATTCCCTCCTAGGCAGACACTTGATGCTGAGGCCTCTCAAGAGGACTCTGAAGCCCAGGAATCCTCATGAACCTGTGGATGATGAAGGGCCAACCATGCACTGGGTCCACCCATGCTCTAGATGAAGTTGTTTTAAAATAGAATTCCTGTGTAAACTGGTACACTCACTATGGAAAACAGTGTGGAGGTTCCTCAGAAAACTAAAAATAGAGTTGCCATATGACTCAGCAATCCCACTCCTGGGCATATATCCAGACAAAACTATAATTCAAAAAGATACATGCACCCCTATGTTCACAGGAGCACTATTCACAATAACCAAGACATGAAAGCAACCTAAATGTCCATAGACAGATGAATAGATAAAGAAGATGTGGTACGTATATACAATGGAATACTGCTCAGCCATAAAAAAGAATGAAATAATGCCATTTGTAGCAACATGGATGGTCCTAGAGATGATCATACTAAGTGAAATAAGTCAGAAAGATAAAGACAAATATCTGATATCACTTATATATGGAATCTAAAATATGACACAAATGAACTTATCTACGAAACAGAAACAGACTCACGGACATAGAGAACAGACCTGTGGTTGTCAAGGGGGAGAGGGGGTTGGGGGAGTGATGGATTGGGAGTTTAGGATTAGCAGATGCAAACTATTATATATAGAATGGATAAACAACAAGGTCCTACTGTATAGCACAGGGAATTATATTCAATATCCTGTGACACACCATAATAGAAAAGAATATGAAAAAGAATGTATACATATGTGTAATTGAATCACTTTGCTGTACAGCAGAAATTAACACAACATTGCAAATCAACTATACGTCAATAAAATAAATTTAAAATAAAATAAAATAGAACTTCTGTTGTCGACTTCTTTCTTGTGTTACATGTGGCATTATACCCAGAGTCAAGGTTCTGGCTCAGGAAATGTTCACAGAAGCATGGAAGCACAGCCGCTGAAGAGCTTTCAGAAACATGAAGGCCAAATATTTATTTTAGAAGGGACTGAATGGATGTCTCAAGAGGGCACATGGCTCACTTAAGTTTAGAATTGGAGCCTGAACTTGACCCAGAGGTCCTCATCCACAGTCCAGGGCTTTTTCATTACCCTAGGCTTGGAGGGTCCAGTTAGTGAGAGATGTAATCCAGTCCCAGGCTTTGGTTTCCACTTCTGCTACATTCAGGGTTGGCCCAGATTGGTTCATCTGGGCTAAGCCATGGCTGATTTCAAACAACCCTTCCTATAAAATCAATAAGAGGCAGGGTAGGTCTAATATTCAGTTAGCCATGAACTCTGTGTGAATTAGTCTGCAGCTGTTTTACTGCCCAGCAGGCTGAGCGGAGTCAAGGTTTAAAGAAGAGGGGCGCGGGCTGGCGTGAACTGCCTGAGGCAGTGTCAAGACCCTAAGAGTTGGAGGTAGGGCAGGATGGTGGGACGCTATACAGGGGAGGAGAAGGTAAGAGGGAAGGTAGTGAACAGTGCCCACTGCCCAAGGGACAGGCAGCCTTGTGGAGAGTGAGGGTAGAGCTGATAAGATGATAGCTGATGAAATGCAGCTGATGTGATAGAGAAGCTCACAGAAATATGATCATCACTCTGGCAAGGATCCAGGAGGGCTTCTTGGAAGAGGAGGCCTTTCTGGAGCTGCTAGGGCCCAGAGAAAGCAGCAACCTCCTCTCCACTTTAACCTACATCCTCTAAGGACATTTGTTGCTGAGTGGATTGGGGGTTTCCTCTTCTTTCATGGAGACAACAGACTTATTTGGACTGCCCTCCCCAGTGGTTCCTTGCTCTCCCCCTACCACATCCCTCCCTGCCCCCTTCCCAATTCCAGGCCAGTGCAATGCTCAGCAAAGCTTTGATCTGGGGCTTTTGGCCTCTGCTTCCACATAAAAGCTCCCTCCGTCCTCATGAGTGGGGCACCCTGGGCAGACCCCTCTTCCCTGGCCCGTCTCCATCAGCAGTGGGCACCAGTCCAGTGGGGCCACTGCCAAGCCAAACAGCACTGCAGAAACACTAAGGGACCTGGCTATCAGGTGGCGGGAAAGTGCCCTCCTGGGCCTCACCCTGGGGTGGGCTGAGCACGAGAGAAAATGGCCACACCTGTCAACTTCTCTGGACTCTTCCCGGTGTGTGCCAAGGGGATACTAGCCCTGGAGGGGGCCTTGACTAAACCTCCAAGGAGACAGAGCCAGGGCAGCTGAGAAATCATGCCACAGATGAATGAAGTGTAGGTCTGTCTCGTCAAAACGTCCCCCAGTCAAACCTGAGCCCCGTCGCACTTCAGTTCTGGATGAGTAGGGACTAGGGGGCATCTGTCCTTGCTGAGGGCTGCACAGGGTGACCTAGTGTCTCCTAGGGCATAGTGGGTGAGAAGAGTTTACATGGGACAAGAGTGAACATTAAAACTTGACAACTCATGTTTAATGGATATTAAAAAATTACAAGCAAATCAAAACTTAGGTTTCACAGCAATTATTGCTTACGATGAAGGTAAGTGAAAAGACTGAGTTGATTTAAAGTCAGTTGAATGAAAATTATTAAGTGAAATTACTCCAGATGTTACACAGATATGGCCAGAGCCGTGTGAGCAGTACAGGAAAAGCAGGAAAGAAGGTGGGCTTTGGAGATGATCAAACCTGGATTTGGAGTCTGGATCTCATTTTTATCGGCAGCTGCAAGACCTCGGTCAAGTCACATGACCTCTGGGAATTGCAGTTTCTGGAGTCAGACCCCCTGGGTTCCAATCCCAGGCTGTGACTTTATGACCCTGGTGATCTTGGGTAAGTTACTTAACGACATGCATCAGTTTCCTCATCTCTAAAATGGGGGAGATAACAGCACCCCTCTTTTAGGATTATTGAGAAGATGGGCACTCAGAACAAAGTCTGGGACTTCCCTGGTGGTGCAGTGGTTAAGAAATCGCCTGCCAGTGCAGGGGACACGGGTTCCAGCCCTGGTCCGGGAAGATCCCACATGCCACGAAACAACTAAGCCCGTGTGCCACAACTACTGAGCCTGTGCTCTAGAGCCCGTGAGCCACAATTACTGAGCACACGTGCCACAACTACTGAAGCCCGCGCGCCTAGAGCCTGTGCTCTGCAACAAAGAGAAGCCACCGCAATGAGAAGCCCGCTCACTGCAACTAGAGAAAGCCCGCACACAGCAACGAAGACCCAACGCAGCCAAAAATAAATAAATAAATAAATTTATTAAAAAAAAACAAAAACAAAAACAACAAAGCCTGATTCATGGAAGCCCCTGATGACTGTTAGCAAGTAGTACACATTTATTGAGCAACTCATCCCTGCCAGACATGTTGTTTGGTAATCAGTATTATTTCTATTTATTCATACTAATCCTACAGGGTAGGCATTATAATTTCCATTATACATTCTAAAGAGAGGATGTGACCTGCCCAAGGTCACACACTTAGTAAGTGCCAGGGCCGGTATTCAAACCCCAAGTCAGTAGTCACATGCCCCAAATATGAACCTCACTGGGCTCAGACTCAGTCTTCCCACCTGTACAATGGGTTTATTGTCATTTCCCCAGTCACCAGGGCAGAATTTGTTCTGGTGGTTCCCAGGGATTGGACCATAACCTGGTCCACTATTGGGGTCTCCTGTTCAGCCCCTGCCATCTTCTCTGGGCACTCCCAGCTCCTTCTGGGGTACCGGAGGACACATCCACATTCTGCGGTCCAGGGAGGATGTCTGAATCACTACCCTTCTGTGGGAAATGAGGCATTTTAAACTTCTGCTCCACCCCGCTGTTCCCTGGGAAGTCCATTACATACCTAGGTTTTCACTGTGTAAAAACAAGGACTGTCCCATGTCTCCTTGTGTCCTCTCTGAGTCACAGTAAATAACACTGAACAGCATGGGGCCAGCTGGGCCGGCCTGGGCTGCCTGCTCTGAACACTTTGCCCCTTTCAAGGCCCTTCTCCCTTCAAGATCCCCTCCTCCACCTCAGCAGCCCACCAGCAACTACCACCACACTCTCCTTGTCTGGAAAGAAAGACTTTACTAACCAATGGCCTGTGAAGTGTCAGGACTGAACGCCTAGGGGACTGGGGTCCTAAGAAAGGTGACTGGGGAGAGGGTGATACTTATCTCAAAGGGGATTAACTAATGGGATTTCAGGCTGCTGCAGGCTGGGGGGAGGTTTTCATTGATTCATTCATTCATTCCACAACTACTTATTACCTGCCTCCTCTGGCTGGGCACTGCTCTGGACCCTGGGATACACACGTAAAACAACATACAGAAATTCTTGCTTTCATGATGACACTCCGTTGGAGGAGACAGACAATAAACAAGGTGAATGAAGAAAATCGGTAATAATGCTTGCTAGTGAGAAATACCCCAGCGGGACTAAAGCAGGCACGGGGGTTTATATAAAGGAGTGCATGCTGGGGAGGCTGACATTTTAGTTAGGGGTGCAGGAAAGGCCTCCATGAGAGGTGGGTGTTGGAGTGAAGACCTGAAGGAAGAAAGAGAGGCTCTTTGGTGAAGAGCATCCAGGCAGAAGGAATAGCAAGTGCGAAGCCCAAGGCGCCAGGAATGTTTGAAGAACATTCTGGAAACTGTGTGGGTGGAGCGGAAGCAGCAAGTGGGGGAGGAGTAGAGGATGAGGTCAAAAAGGTAGGGGAGTCAGATCATACAAGCCTCTCACCCAGAGAAGAAGGGGAGCCCTGGAGAGTTCGTGGCAGAGGGCTAGGACGTGATCCCATCCACATGCAAGCAGCATCCCTCTGGCTACTGGGTGCAGGAGCTCAAGGGACAGGGCGGATGCAGGGAGACCAGTTGGTTGGCTGTTGCCACAAGCCACGGGAGCCTTTCTGGGCACCCCCAGAGCAGCCCCTAGCCCCCTGCCTGTCTCCTGGTCCTAGTCCTCCGGGCTGAGAAGAGGTGGGAAGACAGATGGCAGACCAGAGCTTTCACACCAAGGATCATGGGGACCAGTGCAACTTACAGACTGGGGGTGGGGGGAGGGGCTAGTTTTAAGATGTGCTCAAATGCAGAGATGCACATGGAAGAGAGAGGAAAGAGCAGGGACCATCCTGGTGACCATTTTGACATATTCCGGACAAGTGGAGGGGCCTCTTGCCGAGCCTGCCAGCATGTCTGCCCCTGGCTGGCCTCACCGTCAGCAGCAAGCACATTCCATAGTTGCTGTTTGGCTTGTGGTCTGGCCTGGCCTTCTCGTGGGTTTCTTCTGCTCTGAAAGGCTTTCAAAATCAGAATCTGGGTTCTCTTTAAGTTTGGGGCATGAATCACGGCTTCTGGACCTGGAAAGGGGATAGAGGGACAGGAGGGCCCATGCCACGGGTGCTCCTTCTCTCTCAGGCCCGCGTGCCACTAAGCATGTATACGTGACAGGCTCCCAGTCAAAACATTCCAAGTCAGACTCGCTTCCAAGCTCCCAGCCAACATTTCCACCTGCCCAAGAGCCCTGCAAAGTCGACATGTCCAGGATCCACTCAACTTCCTGGTCCTTAACCCCGCCCCCCCCCCAGCCCCAATATCCTCTCCTTTTCCTTCCCTGGTGACCAAGGATGTTCCATTCTGCCCCTCACAGGTTCCCTCTTCCTCTCCCCTCTTACCACCTTTACATCAGGCTCTGGCATCCTCCTGCCTGGGGTGCTGCAGTAGCCATCTTAGCAATCCACTTGCTTCTAGTTGTTGTCCTGTCACATTCAACCTACACCCATATCCCCCCCACAAGGAGCTTCTCAAAACATAGATTAGAACATGCTCTACCCTCCCTCAGAAACCTTCAGTAGCTCCCATCTGCTATACCCAAATGCCTTAGTTGGCATTCGGTCCTCTCTCGGTGGCCTCAGCCCATGTTCCATTCTTGCAGTTCTGCACATACTCCAGCATCCTGCCAACCAAACATCAGGCTGTTCCCCAGATATATTCTCTGCTCTTTTTGCAGTTACAAATCATCTCTTTTTCACCTCTCAAATTCCACAGTCTTTTATCTGTAGCTCTCTTACAGCTTTTATTACTTCATTCCTTGTATTAGTTATTTATCCAAAGATCTCTCTCCTATTAGACAATAAAATCTTTGAAGGACAGGACTTATCTCTTAACTTTTATCACTCAGAGCGCCTAGCACAGCACCTAATACAGGCCACTGTGTTGGGACCTCTTGGGGGTGCATCTGCAAAGAAACATATGACATCTATCTTGCCCTTAAATATCTTTCTGTTGATTTAGACAGTTCTTACATTCATTCAACACATATTATTTGAGCAGTACTACGTCTGGCACTGTGGGAGAGCTGGCAATACAGAGACTGATAGGACATGTGGTCCCTGCTCCAGTCCACTGGGCAAAGCTGTTCAGGCTATTATAATACTGTGTTGTGTATGGAGTATAACACTGTAAGAAGTATAGGTATCTTGAGATCACAAAAGTAACTGATCCAAGGTCTGACTGAGTCAGGTGAGGCTTTCAGGAGGAAGACCTGAAGAATAAGTGGGAGACAGTCAGGAGAAAGGAGGGGGTCGAATGGGATATAGGGAACAATGTGAGTGAAGGACAGAGAGAGCTGGTGTGTTTGAGAAACTAAGAAGCTCAGTTTAGTGGAGCTGCCATAGGGGTGTAGACGTGCCCATGCACATGGTGCTGCTAGAGGGGAGTCCCGAGTGCAGGCTATTCAGGGTCTGGTGAGCTCTATTAAAGAGGCTAGACTCAACCTAAGGCAATAGGGAGCCACTGAGGGTTTTAAGCAGGGGAAGTGACTACACACTCAGTTTGTGTTTTAGCCTCACTTTGTCTGCTATTGAGGAAGGTCTGGGTGGATGGGGGCAGGAGGAAGGATGATAACTGAGTTTGGGCCTCAGGCTGGTCCCAGGGGCTTCCTGCTCTGCCTCCCCCAGGCAAGCCTCTCCTCTTTTTCCTGATGGAGCATCCCTTCCCCACCCCACCTGGGCTTCTCTTTGACAGTCCCCATCCTGAGTCAGGTGCTTCCTTCACCTGAACACTCACAACAGCTTCAGTGGGGCCCAGAATCGCAGGGTTGGAATGACCCTAATGGGCTCTGTTTAACCCCTGCAGGACACCTCCTACCGTGCCAGTCCATCTGTCTGTGAGCAGTTCTGACCAGGATCCTCAGCCAAATTGGTGTCCCCATAGCCCCTCTTTGGCTTTCCTCTGGCCCACTTGGGGCCACACAGTGATCAATAGCTTATGGCCTTGTGGGGGACACAGACAGGGTCACTAAATGAATAACCCTCCAAATACCAACTCCCGTCTCAAATTCCCCCTTGTGCCTCAGTCTCTCAAAGTCTGATTCCACGCTGTGTCTCCAGTCTCCAGCCCAGCCTGGCTATGAATCCTGTGAAACTGCAGGCTGGAGAGGTGGGCTGGAAAACTGGGAAGCAGGACAAGTGGTTACATCTTGGTTTCACCACTGACTGTTTGTGACCCTGAGAAAGTCATTTCCCTTCCCTGGACAGTGTTTTCTCTTCTGCTTGATTGGGGATTGGGTTTAGATGACACCGGTGAGTCTCAGCCTTGGCTGCCCATTAGAATTACTGGGGAGCTTCAAAAAATGCCAAGGCCAGGCTCCATCATGGAGAGTGATGGTGTGTTCTGCCGGGGTCAGTGAAAAGTTTTGTTTTACACCGTCATTCTCTTGTTCACCCATGAATGAGGACCACTGGACTTGCTGATTATCTGCAGACCAAGAGGGGAGGCTGAAGTGGGCAGGTAAAAAACCCAAGAAGTGACCCCTTATTTAGAAGGATTAGCCCAGCAGGACCACGGCAGCACCAATATCCGTGGCTATGGAAAGGCCAGCATTTCAAGTTTTGGCTTCTTGCTTTCACCAAGAGGGCTACTCCAGAGCTCAGCATCAAATGCTTGAAGTTCCCCCCCAAAGGTTCTCAAAGGGGTCTTGAGGCAGTAACTGGAGAGAGAAGTATCTTCTGAATTCCATGGCTTAAAAATCATTCCACAGCCCTGGCTGTGTGCCTTCAGAACTGCTCTAGGGCACCCCTACATCTACGGACACCAGCACTTTGCATGGGCCCTGCAGCCTATGTGTGATCTGTGCCTTCCTGCCCTCACAGAGGCTGGGCCTTATCTGATTTGGAATTTCCAGAACCTGGAGATGTCTGGGGTTTAGTGGGTACTCAACACATACTGGCCAAATGGACGAGCCACACAGTTTCTTCATGTGTCAAGAGGGATCCTGGTGCCTTCCTTGCCAAATCACAAGCCTGCAGGGAGAACTCTGTGAGCAGTAGCTCAGCCCCACACTCAGAAGGGCCCCCGCTTGGTTTAATGCTCTGCCGTGGCCACCTTGAAATTCTTAATAGTCTTTAAACAAGGAGCCCTGTATTTTCATTTCACACTGGGCCCCACAGATTATGTAGCTGATCCTGCATATGTGGTAAGTGGTGGGAATAAACTCAGAGAAGAGCTCTGTCTACATACTATTTATGGGACTTTATGGTTGCCACCAGTCACCAAATATGAGAGGTTATGAGCTCCAGGAAAAGAGCAATTCCAGTAGAAGGAGAGGAGATGGACATCGCTTTGTGGTCTTTTACCTGGCAGTAGGAGAAAGCAGTAGTCTGAGGGCCTGGGGATGGGCGAGACAGAAAGGACAGATGGTGGAGACTGCAGACACCCCCAGTGGTCTACAGAGAATGATTTCAATGATCTTGTCCTACCTGCCTACCACAGATGTAGAAAATCTACCATTAGAACTTCATTCCTTTGGCCGAAGCACTGCTTGCTCCTTAAGTTCCTCTGATGAGTGTAGCAAACTAGGTTTCTAATCTCATCTTTGGCCAGAAGATCTGTCCCTGAATTCCTATGTGATCTTGGGGAAATCACAGGAAATCATTTAACTTTGAAAAGCCTCAGTTTCCCCCTCTATCTAATGGACATACCAGCCTCAACAGGACCTCTGACCTCACCTGGCCTATTCTGACTGACAGAACAAATACACGGGAGTGCTCTTTGCAGACTGTTGGGAGCTGCATCCACTTACTCGTTTCATGATTTTTCCATGGCCTTCTTGAGGCCCAGTCTGCAAAGAAACAGGTCCTGGAAATCTGCAGGGTCAGGATTCCTGTAGCCTGGCCCAGCTGGGTGATGCTGCTGGGGGAAGAAAGCTGTCAGCCCCAGCTACAGAGGCAGGAGCCCCTTCTCTGTGTCATCCTGTTTGGAATCCTGGAGCACATTGCTATAGCAACTTGCCTAACTTATCCCACATGCCACGTGGAAAAACCTCTGCCCGCTTTAGAGCAGCATCACCCAAGCCACAGACTGGCTTCTTCTATGTTACAGGATGAGGCCGCCCATCATCCACAAGGGCCCAGGTAGAACCCATCTGATCGGCGATGGAGTAGTGGGGTAAGGGGCTGGACCAGGCCAGGCAGGTCCCTTGCCTCAACTTTTTGGTCTCACCTATTTCAGGTCCTGGTACCTGAAATTCCATCATTAGCCCCTTGATCCTTTGGCTCAAGGCACAGCCCAGTTAAAATGCAAATCACTTTGAAGGACACATGAAGCTGTCATCACTCATTAGTGCTGTGCAGCATGAATTAACTCGTTAGGCCTGGAGCTCAGAGCAGGTTTTGAAAAGGAGAAGCAGAGGCAGGGAAGGGAGGAGAGCAATGCCCAGCCTAGACCCTGAGGAGGGTTGGAGAGGCAGTCAGAGTGGCCCAGAATATTGGAGCTTGGGGGCAGATGGTAGAGCCCCACTTGGCCCTGAGCAGGGAGGCAAGTGAGAGAGAGAGGCTCCCGTATTAAAAGGCAGGGTGTGAGGACCACTTCTCACCAGGCCAGCATCTTGAGTGGGAAATCGCTGTCTGGCTGAGTCTGAAGGAGAGAGCTGCTTCTCCTGGACCAGTGCCCCTGTGAGAATGGCCATTTGCGTACAGATCTCATTTTCCCTGAAGACAGTATCTTCCAGCAAGGGCATCTTATTCATCTTTCTGTGCCCTCCTGAAGAGACATTATGCATGGATTAAGGGCAAACACCAAACATCGCCTCTTACTCAGTAAGCATGACCCTGGATGAACCATTTAACTTCTCACGTGTAACCTGGTGATTGCTGTAGTGACTTCCATAGCGAGGCCTAGCTGAGATGTGAGAAAATGCTTGACGCAGTGCCTGGTATGAATCAAGTGAATGATGGGAAGGGTGATCAATGAACTGCTATTGTTTGCTGAGGGCTTACTGGGTGCCAGATGCTGTTCCGAACACTTGATACGAATGAACCACGTAGAGATCATCTAAAGCACACATCAGCCTGTGAAGTCGTTATTCTACCCATTTTACAGATGAGGAAATGAGGCCCAGAGGGATTTATCCAGGGTCACCCAAGCAGAAAGGATTTGAATCCATTTGGGCTCCCAGGCCACACACATAGTGATCATTACTCCAGCTCAGTAAGCTCAAAGGTGGAGGAAGTTTGGGATAGAGGTGGTGGGGGTGGAGATGGGGGCATGTTTGACCACACTGACTTCTTCCTCCAGGAGGAATTTTATTCATCTCGTGAAGATCATAAGTACAGAGTATGAAAACCCTTCATGGAATTTTGGGGAAGCTTATTTATTTTTGGCTTACGAGATGACCAACTCCAGTCTCCTCCCCTTCTCCCCTGGCTGGTAACCTTCTGGGCTTTCAACTAAGAATTGGTACACTCAGGATTTACATGTTGGGGGATGGGGACCCTCCTTCTTGGACCACAGCTCCCTAGAGCAAGCACTCCACACTGAGGGCATGTGGGTGACTTTGGAGCTCATAATTGTCTTGGGAAAATAGTTTCAAATGGCTATGAATTCCTGAGGGTAGCCCACGGTTCAGTGGTGTTGGGATAGGGGCATTAAGCTGTGACGGCCAGACGAGACACCGTTTTTGGAATGTGTTAGTGCATGTTTAAAGCTTGTTTTGTAGCTGACCCTCCCTGAGTCAGCCAGAGGCTGTCACTACCTGGGGAGGATTGTGATGGATCCTTTCTCTTTGCAACCGCAAGAGAACAATGTAAGTAAGATCTGGAAGCCTATAGTGAGACAAGAATCTCCAAAGTCAGGCATTAAGGAGAGAAAAGAGGGCTTTTTAATTCTCCAAAAACTCCCTTCTATACAGCAAGAGCCAAGCTAGGCCAGCTAAGACCATATTTCTGCCCTAAGCAATGAGGGGAGAGGATGGAAGGGAAGTCCCTGCTGCTGGAGGAAGCTGCCACTGCAGGAGGGGAGACAAAGAGGTTCACAGAAGGCAAAATGAAGGTGAGCTGCTGTCTGAGTTTCTCAAGGACCCACAGCCCTGTGGGTGGGCTGGGAACAATGAGGATGTCTAGCTGAGGAGATAGACATCCCATCTCTGGGGGATCCACTGCAGTGCAGAGATAGGGGCATGGTGAATAAGAAGAAAGAGGGTCATATTCCACTTTCATCTCATTAGGGCCCCCAGGGTCTGCCTGTGGAAGGGTCCAGAAGCTCCTCAGCTGATGGTGGCTGAGAGGCTTGGCTGACAAGCTCCCAGCAGGGTGGGCACTGGGGAGGCAAAGTGACAAACTTTATCTCCTTCCCTGCTCTTCCCAAGCTGGAGAGCAGGACTTGGATCTTTTTAGTCTTTGCACACCTGTGGTGCCCAGTACTGTGCCTTTTCCATACAAGGTTTTTCTGCTGAATAAGACCCCCACCCACAAGGACACATAAGGGAGTGGTATGGTTCTTCTCCTCTCCAACGACACAAAACACTCATGCCAGGTTCATATTGACTTCAGGACAGCCTCAATGGCAAAAACAAAAACAAAAACAAAAACCCCTGAGTTCCTGTTATGACCAAGACTTTGGGTCAGGCCTTTGGGAGAAGGGATTAGGAACGTTAAGGTTTATTTAGGACCCTGGCATGTATGTTTCCTCTGAGCCTCCAGTACCCCAGCACTTCCTCTAGACTTCTCTTATGGATCTGAGTATGAAGGTTACATCTCTGCATCCTTGGATCCCTTACTCAATGGCCAGTAATGAGCAATGATGATGATGATGATGGAGAAGAAAGACAAACTCCTAAATGCTCAATATGTGCCTGCAACTTTCCAAGTACTTTATATACATCATAAATCTTTGGATACTCTTTAAGTTCTATTGTTATCATCCCCATTTTGCAGATGAGAAAACTGAGGCACAGAGCTGGTTAGTAACTTGCCAAGGAAACAGAGTCCCAATTAGCAGAGGCCAGACCCATCCCAGGCAGTGAAACCCCAGGGCCTTCACCCCCATGCTCTGGCTGATCTCCCTATGTGTCTTTATGTCACCTGTCAGGTAACAAGTGCTCAGTAAAGACTGAGTTTGTTGTTTTTTGTTTTTTTTTTCTGCTTCCAAACTGGGAGGATTTCACTTTTATTTTATTTTATTTTTAAAAATTTTATTGAATTATAGTTGATTTACAATGTTGTGTTTAATTTCTGCTGTACAGCAAAGTGACTCAGTTATACATATATATATTCTTTTTCCTAATCATCAGATGCATTACAATAGGCAAGTTCTGATCAATGGGTCTGTTCTCTCTGAACGTCAGCTATAAAAGTCTTTGGACCTGTCTACTTCTTTTCTGGCTTTCTTGATAGTTCTGCCCATCTCCTCACCCTTCCCAGCCTGCAGCAGAAGCTCTGGAAAGATCAAGGCTCTGAACTCGTAATGGTCTTAATGAGGACTCCCCCACCAGCTTGGCCTGTGACAAGTCCCTGCCCAGCCAAACTGTGCCATCACCAGTAGGCAAGCTTCCTGATAATCCTCACATTGAATCCATGTGATGCACAGATGAGAGATCAACATTAGTCCTGCTCTGGAGCTGGGGGAATGGACCCAATGACCTCTGTGACCCTTCTAATCTTCAGAGTCACTACTGACCAGAGTCATCTTTGTCGTTTTCAAACATTCATCTTTTTGTTCTTTAACTACTGTAGTTCCAGGAAATAACACGCTAATGTACAAACAGTCCCACTTCAAGGTCTATCCACACTCTACACACTCCTTTAAGGCCCAGTTCAAATGCTATCTCCTCCTGCAGGAAGCCTTATTCAAGTGGAACTGAACTCCTGTTCGAATTGCAGCCCTTAGCTTCTCTGTGCCATTCACTCCCCAGTGCTTCTATTTAGCTTTCCCTGGTCTCACCTTGTTCTCAGCTACAGGCAGGGCCCTGGCTGCATACATGCTTGGGCCCCACCCCCAGTTCCTTGCAGGCAGATGTTGTTCCAACACTGATTGATATGTTTAATGAATCCCATATTTTAAGAACTCAGACTGACCGGACATAACTCAGGAATAGTTTTCTCCATATGAAGGGAGTTCTGAGTCACAAATCCTGTCCCTGTCCTTCAACACACTCCCTTACCCACCTCCATCCCTGCTTTATCATTATTAACCATGATTCAGCCCTATTGTGCACCAAGCCCTGTGTTAAGAACTTTTCTTACAGGGCCAGCCTGACTTAATCATGCCGACAACTTTATGGTCTCAGAATATCTACCTCCGTTCACAGAGGAGGATACCTGTTGGAGAGATTGCATAACACGCCTAAGGCGGTATGGCTAGTGGGCAGCAGAGCCAGAACGGGAAGCCAGGTGTGATTTCAAAGCTTTTGCCCCTAGCTTCCTGAGCTCTGGACTGTCTCTAGCCCCTAAAGCAGCCACTTCAACTCAAGTTCTGGTGGGGCCACATATCTGGGGTCACACAGGAATGCATTCCCTTTTTTCTATGGCTGGGTCTCCTAGTGATTTGAAGGCAGTTCCTAGAGTTGTCCCTCTTGCCTAAATGACCTAGAGAGGGCTTCACCACCTCCTCCGGCAGCCGGTTTCTAGATATATGCTGGCCTGGTCGCAGCTCTTCCCCCGCTGTCCCCAACGCTCTCTCCTCCCCAACTTAAAGCATCAATGTTTGTTTTCAGTTGTGACTCTACGATCTGAACTGAACCCCACCAGCACAGCCCCTTTCAACTACAGGCCCTCCCAGAAGCTCCACTATAGACCGACGCTGGGTGCACTTGTTTCCCGTAGTACCCTGGGACTGGGTGAGCTTGCTTGGGCTGGGGGATCTCCGCCTGTGCTCTTTGAGGGCGCCTCTCCCCCTGCCACCGCATCTGACTCCTACTACTGGCCCCAGGCCAGACCTGGAGCCCACGCAGAAGGGGAGGCTAGGCCCTTCAGCCAGTTTCCGAGGTGCTGGTGCCCGCCAGAGCACTCGGCCACGCTAAGGAGGGGTCCCGCAAGCTTTCCCGATCCGTAGAACAGCGCCTCTGGCCGCCCCCACCAAGTGGCGGGTCGCGCCGGGACTCGGGGTGTGGGGACTCCCGGGCCGGGTGCCCCAGTGAGGATAGTCCAGGGCTGGTCTCACGCTCCGGGCCGTGCGCCCCGCTGGCCCGGGGTCCCCGCCGCGCCGCGACACCTGGAGTGCATTAGGCGGCGGCGCACGTCTCGGCGATGGCGGAATCCCCCGCATTATTGAATGAGCGCACAGTTCTGAGCGCGGGCTGGGGGGCGATGCCCCGTCCCTACCTCGAGGGTCAGGTAATGTTTTCGGGAGCCCTGGGCTGCCGAGCTGCTCTCCGCAGCCTTCGGCTAGGCCCGCGACGGCTCGCCAGAGCCTGGGCGCCGACCGCCCCAAGGCTGCGCTCCGTTCCGGCCCGGGGGACCCTGGGCGGCTCTTGGCTCCCGGCTCCCGGCTCTCCCCCCGCAACCCCCCTCCCCGGGACCGCTGCAGCAGTCTCTCCACTCTTAGGGATGCTTTCTCCGCGCGCCCTGACCCCTTCCCTCGCTCAGGACGCTCGCCCTCGGCGCTCCCAGGACCGCGAGTGACCCCCGCGGCGGCGCGGGAAGCTCGGCGGGGCGCTTGGAGGTAAGCAGGGCTCCCGGCGGGGCCACCAGCCCTCGGCGCTTTTCAACTCGAGCCTCTTCAACTCCACCAAAGTCCCGGCCTCTGGCCTCCTCCGCGCGCCTCCCTCTAGAGCGGAACTTGGCGGAGTCGCTCGACTGCAGCCAGTTCCCGGGGGACCCACGTCCCCGAGAGCCGCCGAGGTCAGACCCTGGGAGCGCACCGCGACCGGCTCCTGGCAGCTGTATCCCAGGCCTCGGCGGGTCAGGGAGGGGCTCCCGGAGGCGGGGGGTGGGGGGGGTAATAACGGGGCACGTACCTGGCCACAGGCTGAGGGCCCAGGCCACCAGGAGGCCCCTGGGCAGGTCCATGGTCCGCGGCGCGGTGGCGGGGCGCGGTGCGGAGCGGCGGCGGGGGGCGGCGAGCCAGAGCGACAGCCTCCTCTGCGCGGCGCCCCGAGCCTGCACTGCGAGCGGCGCCCGGCTCCCTGACAGCCGCGGCTGCTTCAGAGGAAGTGGGAGGGCTCGAGCGGCGGGGAGGGGCGCCCGGACACCGCTGGGCTCTGGCTGCGGGCCAGTCGCGGCCCCTCTGCCACCTGGGCAGGCGGCGGGCTGCGGCCTCGACGCCTCTCCGGATCTCTCCTTCTGCCTCCACCCCACCTCTGCCTTAGGAGAAAATTCCAGAGAACCGCTCCTGGGAACCACCTCACCAGTGCAGCGCCTGCCTCCACACCACCACCACCACCAAATTCAGTCTGTTCAGGAAGAGTGGCTTCTATCCTCATGTCCCAGAGGAAGGAGCTTCCGAAAGCTCAGAGGGGTACCTAAGGTGACTCAGGGACACGAGCCATGACTTGGGTCTCCCTTGGCCAAGGGGAGTGGATGTCCATCCAGCTTCCATTCTGAGACAACCCCCTGCTCTCCTGCACCCTGGGGCTTGGAATGTAAAGGCCACAGTGCTTCTCCTGGCCCTGGAATAAATGCAGATCCCCCTTCCACCTCTACGCTGTCCACCCCCCACCCCTGAGGCATTCCAAAGCATCCAGGAGGACCCTGTGCCCACTGTTACCATAACAGTGAAGCTCTTCTTTGGAACCTAGCCACCTTCCTTTCCAGCGCTTCTAACCACTGACAATTAAATTCAATGCACATTTGTTGCATAAGCTTTAAATCAGGCCCTGGACCACAACCCATGGGTGTGGAGGCTAGCCTTTCTAGCAAGGGAGACAGCTGAGGCAGAGGGTAGGATGGCCAGTGTGGCGAAAACTAGAGCAGAAGTCCCACATCACTTTCTCGGGAAAACCTTCCCTCAAGCCCCCCCCCCAGCCCCGCATCCTCAGCAGGTCAGGTCCCCAGACACAAGCTCATTTTATTCCCCCCAACTCTCATTTTTTTCCTTGTACTTACTCGAGAAACTAGACATTAACTAGTGTAATCATTTGATTAACTTTTCTCTCCTTGCCCAGATTGAAAACGCCACTGGGGTAGAAATCTCTGGTTCACACTGAGCACTTAGCCCCCAACACCCCAGGAACATAGTAAGTGGGTGGATGGATAGGTGGATGAGGGCAGGTGGTGTGTGGGTGCACAGAGTCAGGGAGGGATTGGAAGGTTTCCCAGAGGAGGGGACTGGGTTTTGAGAAGGCCCAGGTTCACTCAGGAATAGTAGTGGGCATTGTGCCTGGCTCCCCGACATCGCTGTCCTCTTGCTAGCTACCCTGGTTTTTATTCTGGTATCCTCACCTCTCCCATTCAGCCAGTCTTTGGAGGAAGCGGATTCTATCTCTGGGGTGTGTGTGTGTGGTGTGTGTGTGTGTGTTTGCACGTGTGTTGGGGGAGGCATGTGGTTTAGGCTGAAATGAATCACTGTATTGCCATCCCCGGGCCATAGTTTAAGAAAAGGCAACATGACCAAGGAAGAAGTTTTTCTGGGAAATAAGCATTCTTCCTCTTCTAAAAGAGCCACTAGAATAAACTAACGAACTATGTGTCTCCTCTCCTACCCCCACATCCCTTCCCTGGCTGGGACAAAGAATCACGTATGTCTGGAAGTTGATAGGGGTCTGGGTGGCGAAGGGAGATCTGGCCTTGGGATGAGGCAGATGCTGGATGACAGAATGGAGAAAGCAAGTCCAGGAGGGTCTTGTTGGTCCCCTGAATCAAGCCACCCCCTCAGTCCACTCCCCCAAGGACTTTCCAGTTATGTGACCAATGAGTCCCCTTTATTGTTTAAGCCAGTTTGAGTCAGGATGCTTTGAACTTAGAGCATCCTGATAACAGCTATCCAGCAGGCTGCAAACCACTTCGCTGCCTCACACAAATTCACACTTTCCTTAGTGTTCTCAAATTCCAAGTGCATGGGAATTGCCTGGAACACTTGCAAAGAATTTTCTCCGAGATCAGGGAGTCCTGATGGGCACTGTGGTCACTCTGCTGTGGAGGTGGGCTGAGGACCTCACTCTGAGACTGCATGCTGCTTGCTGAAGGGGCTCTCTGCAGTGGGTGTACTGCTGCTGGTCTTCAGGTAGCAATTCTTCCATTCATTAACTCACATTGTACTCATCAGGGGCATGGGGCTCCTCAGTACATGATGGGTGCCTTTGGATAATCCGGGAAGGTGGGGAGGGGGAGAAGTGTGCCCTCACTTATTCTTTCAACACAAACTTAAGTGCCTACCGTGCCCCTGTGCTCTGCAAGTCACACAAGAGAAACTGAGAAGACAAAACCTCGTCCCAACAAGGACCTGCTGTATAGCACAGGAAACTCTGCTCAATATTTTGTAATAACCTAAATGGGGAAAGAGCTTGAAAAAGAACAGATACATGTATATGTATAACAATCACTTTGATGTACACCTGAAATTAACACATTGTTAATCAACTATACTTCAATATAAATTTTTTTAAAAGAAATTAATTTTCTACAATAATGAATCAAAAAAGATATAACCTCATATTTATTGACATAATCATTGTTATTTAATCTTTCATTTAAATCATTTATTATTTAACGATTATTGAATATTATTTAAATAACACAAGGCAGCAGTGTGTGGGGAACAAATGCAAAATCCAGATTCAGTCTGGAGAAGTTCAGAGAATTGGATGAAGGGCTTTTTGGAAGCTGGGATTTGAGTTGAATAATAATAATAAAAATCATCCTTTATATGTACATTGCCTATTTATTTTTTTGTTGAGATGTAATTTACGTACCATAACTCACCATGCAATTCAGCATTTTTTAGGATATTCCCAAGGTTGTTCCACTCTTACTACTAATTTCAGAACATTTTCATCACCCTAAAAAGAAACTAATCATTTGTAGCCACTCTCCATTCCTTCACTCAAGCCCCTGGCAACCACTAATCTACTTTCTGTCTGGATGGATTTGTCTGTTTTGGACAGTTCATGTAAATGGAATCATACAACATGTGGCCTTTTGTGTCCGGCTTCTATCACTTAGCATAATGTTTCCAAGGTTCATCCATATTGTTGCATATCAGTATTTCATTCCTTTTTATTGCCAAATAACATTCCATTGTATGGCTCTATCACATTTTGTTTATCCACTCATCAGGTGATGGATATTTGGTTGTTTCCACTTTTTGGCTATTACGAATGATGCTGCTATGAACATTTGTGTATGACTTTTTGTGTGACATATGTTTTCTTTTTTTTAAATTGAAGTATGGTTGGTTTACAATGTTGTGTTAGTTTCAGGTGTACAGCAAAGTGATTCAGCTATATCTACATTTCTGTAGATATAGATACAGATAAAGATATAGATATATCTATTCTTTTTCAGATTATTTTCCCTTACAGATTATTACAAGATGTCAAGTATAGTTCCCTGTGATCATATGTTTTCAATTCTCTTGGGCATATACCTAGGAGTAGAATTTCTCGGTCATATGGTAACTCTAATCATTTGAGGAACTGCCAAACTATTTCCACAGTGGCTGCACCATTTTACATTCCCACCAGCAATGCATGAGGGCTGTATATGATATTTTACTAATTTTGAAATCTCTTTCACACCTGGGATCTCATTTAATAATAATAAAATAGTAACAACAACAACAATAATAATAAAGAGGGTCAGATGGGTCCTGCAAGGAATTATATTCATTTCTATAGATAAAGAGATTATATTGGTGAAGATTCTTTCAGTTGCAAGTAACAGAAACTCTATACAAACTGACTGAAGCAGAAAAGGGAATGTACAAGTTCATGTAAATAGGAAGTACAAAGGTGATTGCTGCAGGTATGGCTGGATCAAGAGTCCCAAATGAGACACTTGTCTTTTTCTCTCTGTCTTCTCTTAGTTTTGCTTCACTCTGCTCTCCTTTCCTTCAGCATACAGGATTTCTCTGTCTACTAGAAAAATGTAGCCAGCAGACCCAAGCTTATACTTAGTAGATTCTAAAGGAAGAGAGACAGCCTTCCCCACTAGATCCAGCAGAAAAGTTCAGGGTTTTGGTTCATGCCCACCACTGAACCAATCAGTGTCTAGAGACTATGGTATTATAATTGGCCCCATCTGGGGCACACGCCCAACCATGAGAAGTTGGGAAGAGAAGGACGTTATGACTGACAGCCCCACCAAGACCACATATTATAGGAGAGGAGTTCCCTAAAGGAAAAAGAAAAAAGGGGATGACAAAGTATACTGGACAGACAAAATTCGTAGTTACTAAGTCCGCTTTAGAAATCTAAGCTCAAAGCAGCAAGGGAGTCACCCAAGATCCCACAGCACACACATGACAGAACTGGGATTAGAATCCAGGTGTTCTGGTAGCACATTCAGAATTCATCATAGCATCACAGCTGGATGGGGGAAGCAGATATTTCAGGCCAGGAGTGCACGCTCAGTGTTAGCCCAGAGAGCCCTGTGGGCAGGTCCTCTGACTCTCATGCTCTCAGTCTGAGCACCCTCCTCTGGGGGTGTCCTGGCTTCTCTAGGAAGGAAAGGTAGGGGAGATGCCATTCCCTTCCAAGGAACCCAGAAGCTCCTGGGCACTGATGAGAGGCCTGGTTCAGCTCAGACTCACACACTCTTCTTCCAGGCAAGTACTTGGGGCAGCCCAATCTGCTTTCATTTTGGAGGGCACCACTCTCTTTTTGCCTGTTCTCTGTGTTTTCACCTCTAGGGTAATCAACTGTCCTGGTTTGCCTGGGACTGAGGGGTTTCTGGGGTTGCTGGACTTTCAGAGTCAAAACTAGGGCAATCCCTGGCCACCTGGGACAGATTGGTCCCCCTATTTCTGTCTGTCTTGGACCTCTGCCTCATTTTCATCCATTTTTTTCTCCAACCCTTCCCTTTCCACCCCCTCCCCCTTAGGTATCTGTCTTTCCCATTCTCTGGTTATTTCTTTCTACCTTCTCTGCTCCCAGGTGCCTCCAATGCAGCCACTATCCATGTGAACATGTATGGGGTCCACCTTGAGGCACACCCTGGCTCCCCAGCTCCTCCCTGCTCCCGCAAACCTCCCGCACAGAAATGGCCTCTTCTCTATGCCTTGTCTGTCGGTTTGTGCTTAGAAAATGCAAACTCTTTTTTTTTTTTTAAATAAACTTAAAGTTACTGGGAAGGCACATCTTCTGCCAAAAAAATGATATAATAAATTCCAAAGCCAAAAAGAAAGGACAACAAGATGTAGAAAAGAAAGCTACAGGATTGCTTTTGTTATCTGCTGTTTGAATGACACGTGTCAATGTTCTGGGCCAATAACGTGGATGATGGGGAGGTGACTGCATTTGTCACGTACATGGAGGCTTACAGGGTGTCCCTTGGTTTCTGTTTGTCATGCCAGGTCTCATCTCTGCCAACAGACTAGAGGACGTTAGCTTTGAACAAATGTGTTTACACCAGTAGCTTACGTTTGTCTCAGGCACTTTCCACTTGAAGTAGGAAGTCCAGTCCAAGACATTGGAGTAGGTGGATGCCGCCTTCTTCCAAACGCTGCACCTGAGCCCCAATCTCAGTCCCGTTGAGAGATTCAGTGACTGGGATTTCTACTAGATCAAACCCTGTATCTGACCTATACCAAATCCAGGAAGTTATTTTCTGATCTCCATTTCTCAAGCCACAAGTATGTACAGCATTTGCAGTAAAGATATCAAAGGGAAGGAGTATGGCCACAGCACAAACAGACACGCAGAGTGGATAAGGAAACATCCTTTTGAAGAAAAAGTATGTGAAAGTGTATGGGAGAATACAAATCTTCTTCAAAGTCTAGAGGCAGCGGACAATATGCTAGTTGAGAGGCCATTTCTAATGAAGCTAGATGAGCCAACCCTTGACATTGGCCCAGACTGTAGAGCCACATCAGAAACAACCATCCCAGTGACAACTGTATGAAGAACAACTGCCTTCCACTGAGCACTTAATATGGGCTAAATGCCACTTCTCCATCATTGCCTTTAGTCATCAGCACGGTCCAGGTGGGTTGTCCAGAACTTTCAGCCTGGCCCTGGCCGGGCTGAGATGGCAGGGAGAAGCTATGAGGGTTAGGGGTCTGGACGGAATGCATAAGGGTTAAGATGGGCTTACAGAGGGGTCTTGGGAAGCAGAGTCATGACATTAAACCAAGACAGGCAGCAGAGAAAGGAATTCCCACAGCACATGGACCAGGGGCAAGAGATCAGACGCTGAGCCCTTGAAGAAGTATTTTACTGAGCACCACGCTGGGGATGGAATGACAAACCAGATGTGGTTCTTGCCTCTCCATGAAGCTCCTAATCTAGGAGCAGAGGCAAACATGTACAGTAATAATCAGCGACCACTTATTGCACTGGACACATCATTTCCTTTAATCTTCATGACAATCCTACGAAGTGGTATAATTACTATCTGCCTTTTACAGAGAAAGAACTTGAGGCTCAGAGAGGGGAAGTCCCAGAATTTGTAAAAGGCAGACCTAGGATCTGAACCTGGTCTTGACTGGTCCCAGATTCTGAGCTCCTAATCCCTTGGTTTCATTGGTTTTCGGCACTGGATGGTAGATGGCACTGTGATAAGTGTTATAATAGAAGTGTGACCAAATGCCAGAGGAGGGTCAGGGAAGGAGGTAATGTCTGAGCTGGCCTTGGAAGTAGGAGTTTTTCAGAAGGCAAGTGAGGAATGGCATTCTAAGTAGGCGAAGCAGCAAACATACATGGTCTGTGCAAGAGAGTGGGAATTCCAGCTGTGCCCAGGGACTGGTGAGCAATTGAAAGTGTAAGAACAGAGGAAACCCCAGTTTTGAGTTTCTATCCCTTCAAGGGTCAGCTCCCTCTGGTGTATCTGGGGAGAGGGAGTTTGCCTAACGTCTGCTCCTGAGTTAGCCTGGGGAAGCCACTTCTTTGGTCTGAGTCTGGTTAACTTCAAATGTGTCCTTCAGCCGGGTAGGTGATGTGAAGATATGCACCCTCTCTGTGGGCTTCCAGTGGGTGTGACTGGGCCAAATACATGCACACAGACACCACACAGCTGTGTACACTGCATGCACACCTACACCAACAATGAACAACACTCTTCCTGTTATTTAGCACAATCCAAATCCACATTAAGGAAGAGAACCATCTCTCTCTAAGTAAATCTCAGATGTACAGATTACCCAGTGGATTCTGGAGATAACATTTTCCATTATTTCTCAGAGCAGTGTTGGTTCTTATGGTTCTTTCTCCCACTTTCAAATGAAGCTTAAGTGTTATAAGTCATTGCATCCATGTCTTAAACGCCAGGTACAGAGCCCCTGAAGGACACTCTTTTGTTAGAAAAAGACCCAGATAAAGTTTCTACATTTTCATCTTTTTCATACTTTCTTGCCTTTGGTCAAATTCCAAGGGGGTAAATCCTAGGTTCTTTCGGGGGGAAGGGGTAGTTAAGAGACAAGGGTGGAAAAATAATTTGGGGGCACATTATGGGGGATTTTTAATTGATCTTCATTTGATAGGTCATGAGAAGCCTTCAGAGGTTTTTGAGTGAGGTGGGGGAGGGGAAGGGAGGTCTGTATCCAAACTAGTCAGGAGGACAGACGCCTGTGGCCCTTTGACCAGTTCAGGAAGGTTCTGTGCAGGAGATGCCACTGCCTCACAGATCATCTTTCAGACACCTCCTCGCGGCCCCCCAAGATGTTACGTGCTTCTATGTGCATTCCTTGCGCTTCCATAAAGATGCTGTCTTTCTCCCACCTTGGCCTCGGCAGACCTTCTGCTCACCAGGGAGCCCCACACCCCCTGGCCCTGTTGCCCACTGGGTAAAATCCATGCTGTGCCTGCCCTTCAAAGCCTTGCTCCTGCTTTCCTTACTTTTTGTTTCCTACCTCTCTCCCAAACAAACCAGTTTCTCCCATCTGGTGGCCAGTACTCAGCATGCCCAGCAGGCGAATAACAGGACCAAAAGCCATCACTGGCCATCACTAACCATGGACTAGGCACTGTGCTGAGTGCTGACACGATCTCATCCAATCCCTCAGCATTCGGGGGTCTCTCTATTCCCACCGAATGGATGCTGTTACAGTCACTGTCAATACGCTAATGTGTGGGCTTAGCACGTACCATTCCTGTGACTGCTTCCACCTGCAAGCCCAGAGGTGTCCTCTGGCCCCTGGAGCTCTTACAGCAGGCTGGGCTTGCTTCAGAATTAGTGGGAGCAGTCCTCAACCAATGACTGATAGGAGCTGGTGGATGAATACCAGAGCTCCCACACCCCCTGCTGTGGGCTGAAATTTGTGTCCCCCCCCACCAAATTCATATGTTGAATCCTAACCCCCAAGCTGATAGTATTAGGAGATGGAGCCTTTTGGAAGTGATTAGGTCAAGAGGGCAGAGCCCTCATGAATGGGATTGGTGTCCTTATGGAAGTGAGCCCAGAGAGCTCCCTTACCTTTTCTCACCAAGTAAGGTTACAGCTAGAAGCCACCATCTATGGACCAGAAAGCAGGCCCTCACCAGACCCTGAATCTGCCAGCACCTTGTTCTTGGACTTCCCAGCCTCCAGAACTGTGAGAAATACATTTCTGTTGTTTAAAAGCCACCCAGTCCAGGGAACTATATTCAATATCCTGTGATAAACCATGATGGAAAAGAAGATGAAAAAGAATGTGTATATATGTATAACTGAATCACTTTGCTGTACAGCGGAAATTAACACAACATTGTAAATCAACTATACTTCGATAAAATGAATTTTAAAATTTTTTGGAAAAAAAAAAAAAGCCACCCAGTCTGTGGCATTTTTGTTAGAGCAACCCAAATGGACTAAGACATCCCTCCTGAGGGGCAACTCTGAGATGTTCTACAGCCTCCCAGGGGAGCCCAGTGGAATTGAGCCCCTGTTACCCACAGTAGCCACTGGCACACTACTGCACCCGGTAAAGACATCCTTCCCATCCCTGTCTTACTTCCTCATTCCCTTGACAGTGCTTCCTGGGATCACCTACCTTCTCCACCCCCCGAACATCTGCACTTAAATCCTTGCATCAGGGTCTACTTCTGCAGATCCCAACATAAAGCAGATGGTTTAGACAGGTGAAGCAACTTGCCCCAAGTTTCATAGCTAGAAAGTGGCAGCATTAGGATTTGAACCCGGGGACATGGGTGGAACACAGATAGTGCCTCCAAACCACTCTAATTATACTGCCTCCAGACTGTCTCACATCTGTCCAAGCATCTGGAATGCGTGGGAATGCCGAAA
Organism: Physeter macrocephalus; assembly: GCF_002837175.3. Classification (NCBI taxonomy): domain Eukaryota; kingdom Metazoa; phylum Chordata; class Mammalia; order Artiodactyla; family Physeteridae; genus Physeter; species Physeter macrocephalus. The sequence goes on from NC_041224.1 coordinate 60,884,704, forward strand.
ATGCTGCCATTTGAATTTCTGGCTCCAGGTATACTCACTGAAAAATTCCCCTTGGGAAGTAAATAAACCTATTAGCTAATATCAGCCACTCACCCATAGTATGAGCTTACCATATCATTTTCTTCCCCAAGGTCGCTGAACAGGATACGAGCTTCAATAGGAAAGAGAAAGGAGTATGATTTTGTAGGGAATGTAGGTAAGGAGCACTGGCTTTCATACTGCTGGAGGGCCCAGGAGGAGAAGGCAGACCCTCAGAAAGGCAGCTGAGAGGGTGATAAAAATGAGTGCATCCTGCTTCCCCATTTGGTGGAGAGCCAGTTCTAGCCCTCTGGGCTGACGTCCTCGGCCTTGAACCTAACAAGTTGCATAACTGCTCTTGAAAGTTAAAGAGGAGAGACAGGGGAGCACAGCCCAAGACATATGGGAACATATGTATAACTGATTCACTTTGTTGTAAAGCAGAAACTAACACACCATTGTAAAGCAATTATACTCCAATAAAGATGTTAAAAAAACAAAACAAAAACATTGGTGACAAAGCGACCACTGACAAAACCCACTATCTAATCTCTATCTCCAGCCAGTCTCGCTCAACCCAGTGACTAGAATGTTAAAAGGATGCTACCTCCCTCTCCCTCCTCTTCTGCCACAGGCTTGAACGGCTGCCCTTGTCCCTGTGATCCAATGCCAGCCAGGCTGGGGCATCCACCGGTGGGTGCTTGCCTGGAGACTCTGCTTGTCTATGCTTATTTCTGCAAAGAGGACCGACCTCCCGCTTTGCCAGGGGGAGTTCTCCCCAGACTGCTCCAGCTGCTGCTTGTCCTCAGGCATGCACCAGAAATAAACATTTCCCAAGCAATCTGCGGCTACAGGCACAGGCCAAGTGGTGGTGTTCGGGGATGGGGAGATAGGTAGGGCGAGTGTGGATGTTTTAGTTGATGTTTGGGTAACAAATGCTTCCGTGAGCATTTTTTTTTTTCTCTGCTGAGCATTAGTGAGAAAAATATGGATGCAAGTGCTGGGCTTAAGGCCTCTTAAGAACTTCCCCCTCAGTGAAGGCCAAAGATTAAGCATTATGCAGAGGACTGTTGCAAGGAAAATGGAGATAGCAGCATCCCCGGTCTTTGCAGAGCTTCAAAACAGGCTTTGCAAATGGCTGATGACCCCTGCAGTTGCTCATGGGACTGTGGGGGTAGGAAATGTAGTGGTTAGACACGTGGGCTCTGGGCTTGGAGAAACCTGGATTAGAATCCCGATCTGGCCCTTCATCAGCTGGGTTACTTGCTACTTACAACCATTTCACCGCCTATAAAATGCAAATGAAATGGATAAAGAAGATGGGGCACATATATACAATGGAATATTACTCAGCCATAAAAAGAAACAAAATTGAGTTATTTGTAGTGAGCTGGATGGACCTAGAGTCTGTCATACAGAGTGAAGTAAGTCAGAAAGATAAAAACAAATACTATATGCTAACACATATATATGGAATCTAAAAAAAAAAAATGGTTCTGAAGAACCTAGGGGCAGGACAGGAATAAAGACGCAGACTGGACTTGAGGACATGGGGAGGGGAAGGGTAAGCTGGGACAAAGTGAGAGAGTGGCATGGACATATATACACTACCAAATGTAAAATAGCTAGTGGGAAGCAGCCATATAGCACAGGGAGATCAGCTTGGTGCTTTGTGACCACCTAGAGGGGTGGGATAGGGAGGGTGGGAGGGAGACGTAAGACAGAAGAGATATGGGGATATATGTATATGTATCGCTGATTCACTGTTATAAAGCAGAAACTAACACACCATTGTAAAGCAATTATACTCCAATAAAGATGTTTAAAAAATAAATTTAAAAAAATAAATTAATTTTAAAAATGCAAATGATAAAACAAGCTCCTGGAGACCACTTACCAAGTGCCAGACACACTTCTAAGCACTTGACATTTATTAACTCACTGAATCATCACGACAGTTCTATGAAGTTGTTGCTCTCATTATTCCTTATTTTACAGATGAGGAAACTGAGGCACAAAGGAGGGTCATAAACTTGCTCAAGGACACTCAGCTGATAAGTGGTGGAGCCTGGAGATGGCTTCAGGCAGTCTGGCTGCAGCGCCCTGGACCACTCTGCCTCTTGGGTTGCTGTGAGGAGTGGATGGAATGCAGCCTATAAACGGCTTGGCGAAGTGCCTGCCACATGGCAAGCTCTCAATAAATGTTAGCTTTTATTATTAACAACATATGAAATGGCATTAAAACAGACTAGTTGAGCTATCCGCACCATTTGAGATTCTTCACAATGCCTGACATTTGTTTAACCCTGTGTATAATTCAAAGAGCTTTCCCAATTATGTCCCTTCTAACCCTTCCTGATGCCCTGTGAGGGCAGGGGGCCATTTAGAGTGGCATGATTATTGGATGAACGAGGACACAGAGGCCCAAAGGTCAGTGACTTGCATGAGGTCCCACACTAGCTCTCTTGTCATACCATCCTTCAGCAAGCCTGAAGTGATATACCAGAGCCTGAATTACATATGTGCGGGCTGAAAAAAAAATGCCCAAAATGCCAAAGAACCATCAGCAAATGACCTTTTATTAGGTTTAATTCAGATTCTATATAGTCAAACATTTTTATACCCAACTGTATAAACAGTGATACAACAATAATAATTTGTTTATACTCTACCTTTTTCTAATAGGGATCCGAAGAGATTACAATAAAAATTAGCTATGACAAACCCATAAAATTGCCAAAAAATAAAAAAATAGACATAGAAGACCAAGAGTCAAACAATAGAACTAATATTTATTCAGCGTTTTCCAGTTTATAAACATGTGCGATCTCATTTCAACCTCCCAACAAGCCACTACCAGATAGCACCAGCTTCATAATTGTGCCAGAAAACTTGGGCTGAGAAGAGCTACAGTAATGGAGAATCATGTGACTCTACTCAAATCTCCTACTCTTGTTGAGTTTTGCCTGCATGTTTTGTCAGTTACTGAAAGAGCAGTGTTAATGCCTCCCACTACGTTTCAGTAAGACTCCAGAGCTGGAATGCTTGGTTTCAAATCTCAGCCCTGACATTTAGTAATTCAGTGACTTTGGGTGAGTTACTTAAGCTCTTGATGTTTCGGAATTCTCACCTACCTCGTGTAGCTACTGTGAGGATTAAATGAGCTAACACATGTAAAGGGTTTGGAAAAGTCCCTGGTATATAGTAAGTGCTATTTGCTTTTATAAAAATAAAAACAAAAATAATCTCCCACAATGATTGTACAATCATGTATCCCTCCTTGTAATTGTCAGTTTTTGATTTATAGATTTTGAGGCTAAATCATCAGGTACATACAAGTTTAGAACTGCCGTATCTTCTTAATGACTTGAATCTTTCATGTGTCTTTATCTTTAGGAGCGCTTTTTCCCTTAATATCTACTTTGTCTGATATTAACATAGCTACACAGGTTTTCTTTTGGTTAGTGTTTGCATGGAATACCATTTTCCATTATTTTGCTTTCAACCTTTCTGTATCTTGATGTTTTAGACCTATCTCATGTCAGCAGCATTAAGTTTAATCCGTTAAACTGTTTTTTTTTGCGGTACGCGGGCCTCTCACTGTTGTGGCCTCTCCCGTTGCGGAGCACAGGCTC
>NC_041224.1:60888421-60896245 GCF_002837175.3 Physeter macrocephalus
GCAGGCTCAGCGGCCATGGCTCACGGGCCCAGCCGCTCCGCGGCATGTGGGATCTTCCCGGACCCGGTTACGAACCCGTGTCCCCTGCATCGGCAGGCGGACTCTCAATCACTGTGCCACCAGGGAAGCCCTAAACTGTTTTTAAATTAGAGCACTTGGTCCATTTACATTTAATTTAATTGTCACTATACTTGAGTTTAAATCTGCTATCTTAGTATTTTCCTTCTATTTGTCCTGTCTGATTTATGTTCCTTTTTCTTTTTTATTTCTTGATTTCTTTTGGATAGGTTATTTGTAATTATTCTATTTCCCCCTCTGTTAGGTGGGAAGTAATGTCATTTTCTATTTGTTAATAATTCCCTAGAGATTCCAGCATGCATCTTTGATTTATGAAAGTCTAACATTGAGAAGTGCTTTTATCCCCTCTCAGACAATGCAAGGGCCTCAGAACATTTGCACTGCAGCTGCTCTACTCCTGATTTATATACAGTTGATTTTATTTTAATTCTTTTTATATTTTAAACAACATGAGACTTTATTATTTTCTTACAGCCAGTCATTATTTAGATTTATCCACGTATTTACCATCTTTGTGGCTTTTCCTGCATCTTTGTCTTTCCATATGGAATCGTTTTCCTTCTGCCAGAAGAATACCATTTAGAATTTCCTTTAGGAGTGGATTTTCTGGTGTCAAATTCTGTCCGTTCTTGTTTGTATGAAAGTAACATTATTTCATTTTTATTCCTAAAGGATGTTTTCTCTGGGCATTATTTTTTTCTTCCATCACATTGAAATTATGATGCCATGTCTTCTGATTCTTGCTGTTTCTGATGAGAAGTCAGTTTCAGTTTAATCATTTCTTCTTTGAAGGCTAAAATGTCTAATTTTCTTATAGCTGCCTTTAAGATGTTTCCTTTTCATTTTGGCTTTAAGAAGTTTTGCTACAGTGTAGATTTATTTTTATTTATCCTCCTGAGATGAATTTGGCTTCTTTTACCTATGAATTTAAGCCATTCATCAGTGTGAGGAAACATAAGCCATGACTTCTTCAAACATTGTGTCCATCCCATTTTATCTCTCCTTTACCACAGGGACTCCAAGAAACATGTATTAGAATTTATCACTGTATCTCTTATAGACTGAATGTTGTGTCCTCTCAAAATTCGTTTGTTGAGATCCTAACCCCCAATGTGATGGTATTAGGAGGTGAGGCCTTTGGGTGGTGATTAGGTCAACTGTGGAGCCCTCATGAACGGGATTAGTGCCTTTATAAAAGAGACCTCAGAGTTCTCTTGCTGCTTCTGCCATGTGAGGACAGAGTAAGAAGGTACCATCTATGAAACAGGAAGCAGGTCCTCACCAGACACCAAATCTCCTGGTGCCTTGATCTCAGACTTCCCAGCTTCCAGAACTTGTGAGAAATAAATGTTTGCTGTTTAAGCTACTCGGTCTATGGTATTTTTGTTATAGCAGCCTGAGGGACTAAGACAGTTTTCTTATCCTCTCTTTGCATTTTTCAATTATTTTTTCTCCTTTTGGTTCATTCTGGATTTTTTTCTGCCTTATATTCCAGTTTATAAGTCTTTCCCTAGCTGACGCAAAACCTATCCTTTAAGTTCTTACTTTCAGTTATTTATATTGAGAATTTCTATTTGGTTCTTTAGAGTTCTCTGTTAAAATTTTAAATCTTGCCTTTTATCTCCTCAAACACCAGAAGAATCATTATTTTAAAGTCTGGGTTTGCTCAACCAGAGTCATTATAGTCTGTTTCTACTGTGCATTGTTTCTCCTGATCCTCACATATAATGTCTTGTCTGCTCATGGGACTGGTTATCTTTGATTGTACATAGGTCATCGTACTTGAAAATTGTTTGTAAAAATACATCGAGAACTTAAATTTTATCTTCCAAAAAGCATTATTTGCTTCTGCTAGGCTCCCAAGGCCATTCAGATCACATGAACACTGTTAATACTGTAAGTAATGTTTTGGGATCGAGACTTTCTTGGGTACCCCAATGTCTAGGAGTTGGGTTGTAGTCTATGGGAAGGCTGGTTTACTGATAATTCCCCCTTACTCTTAGGGTACAGCCCTTTAGGGTTTAAACGTGATAGAGGTTCACCATGATCCCCACTTCTGCAGACCCTGAACTACAACTTTTTCCCCCACCCACAAACACTGTCAAAAATGTTTCCCAGTTTCTCAGCTGCATCATTTACAAATGCCCCAAATGCCAAGCTCTCCTTTCTGGAACTCCTTCCCCTTTCACACCTCAGTCCAGTCATTTTTTACTACTTTAATAGCTTTCCCATACTTTCAAGCTGATTTTTGGAAAATATTTTGTCCAGTTTTTTGAATTCTCCTCAGAGAGAAAATTTGTCTACATTACTCAACCTGCCAAAATTGGAAGTATAATCCAAAATATGACAATGTCATTTCCTCAAGATGACCTTTAATAACATCTCGTAAAACGTAACAAGAATTTTCTGCTGAACCTCCTAGAATTTCCTATTCAAAAGCAAGTTCTCCTGGAATGGTGATTTTATCCAGTCTTATCTAATAACAATGAGAAGACTAAGAGATTAGTTCATTCATTTATTCAACAAATATCTATTGAGTGTTTGCTCTGTCCAGGACACTGATCTAGGCCCTGGAGATATAATGGCAAGTAGAGCAGACACCTTCCCTTCTCTCCCAAAGTTTAAGGTCTAGAAAAAGAGAGTGGGAGAAACAAAAAGAGAGAGAGAGAGAGGAGAGAGAGAAAAAGAGAAATTAAAAAATAGCTGCACTAAAAAGTGATGTGAGATTGAGAAGAAAATTGAGAACAATTGATTGAAATAGGAAGAGCAGGAGGGTGCCCAGTATAAGAAGAATTACATCAATGGTGACACCTCGTCTGTAAGCACCAGGAAACCGGACCCAAATGGACTTAAATAATGACTGAATGAACTATCCATCACAAAATACTAAGCCTAGAGGTGGAGGAACATCAGACAGAGGTCATGATGACTCAGCTGCTCCCCTGCCTCTTCCCTCATTGTCCTCAGGCTGGTACAAGGTGGCAGCTGAAGCTCCACTTGTCTCATCCAGCCATGGAAACATCCAGAGTAAAAACAGGAAACCCCTGAGCACCTCTCCTCATTTTTCATTGGGCAGAACTGGGTCACATGCCCTCTCCTATACCAATCACTGGCAAAGGAAATAAAATTACCATAATGGACAATACTAGTCACAATCTGTTCCTGGCTGGGAATGGGGCCATCTTCCCTTGGGTCATGCAGGGGAGAGGTAAATTCCTTGACAAAAGTGGGGTTCTGTTAGGAAGGAAGAAAGAAAGAAGGAACAGAATGGATGCTGGACAGACGGCCAGCAGTGCTCACCACAGGGAGTTGGTAGTAGAGGGAGGAGGTCACCAAAGACAAACCATCCATTCCACAGTTCCCCTGGAGTCTTTTCCATATGCATTCTAATCCATAAACCAACAGCAATGACTAATATTATTCAGTGTTCATATATGTGAATTCATTTCGACCTCATGGAAGCCCCACGAAGTAGATCCTATTTTATAATGGCAGAACAGAGTCACAGAGTGTTGAGGACCTTACCCAAGGTTATGTGGTTGGTGGAACCTGGATTTAAACCCAGGACGTCTGGTTCCCAAACTAATGATTTTATTCTCTTTGATAAAAACTGTCTTTAGCAAGGTAAATGGAGATGATTATTCTGATTTTCAGGTGAGGAAATGGAAGCTCAGAAATGTCAGGTTTGTTTATCCACTTACTTAACAAAACTTTATCGAGTCCCTTAATACTCCTGGCACTATGCTAGACTCTAAGGATGCTGTTCTGAACAAGACACTGCCCTTGACCCTATGATGCTTACAGACTAGTGGGATCGTAATGATCGAATGCTCACGGTGAGCAGTTTGGCACAAAAGTAAAGGCTGTAGGCTCTGGCACCAGATGCTAGGGTTCAAGTCCCAGCATTGTGGCTCACTAGCTGTGTGACCATGGGCAAGTTTCCGTTTTAATTGCCTCCTCTTCACCCCATCAGTGAGGGAGAGATTACCATCCTAGGGTTATGGGGATAGAAGGAACCCAAAATACCCAACGCAAGGCGGATGAGATCAACAGTCATCTTCAAGTCACCTTTACTGACAGCCTGGGGAGGACACCCTACACCATCCGGGCCACACGGGGGTTCCACTTGGGAGCAGGGTGAACAACTGGGTGCTGTGGGAGGCAGGCTTTGCAGTGTCAGCAGGGTGTGGTTCTCCAGGTTCCTACGGGACAATGTGACTGGCTTGTGTGAATAATTCTGCGGGCTGGCAGGGAACTGGAACCTGCTATCTGGGGATAAGCCAGAATTGCACATCTGATAGACCTTCCCATAGACTAGAGAACCTTATCCCCAAGAGCAGAGTGGAGAGGGAAGCTTGCTGTTTGGACAGCTGGGGCCCTCTTAATTTCACCAGACACTGAGACAGTACATAATATTGAACCTTAATTTCAGGGAGTACGGCACTGTTTCTTAACCTTGTTGCACCTTCGTTTTTTTATGTGTAAAATAGGGACAATAGGGCTTAATTTATTAGTTATTTGTGAGTTTTGAATGAGGCAATGTGGGTGAGGCATTTAATAAAGGGACTGGCACATGGTGAGTGCAACCATCGCCAAGTGCCAGGCATGGGCTGAGAGACCTGCATAAGGTCCTATGGCTGGTACGTAGTGAGCTCAGATTTAAACATCCACCTTTTGTTTCCAGATGCTGGGAACTTTCTACAATTGACCTGAGATTTTGTTCACTGGGAAAGTACTGGTTTCCTTATCCATTCATCCATCTTAACACACACGCATCTATCCACTTATTTGTTCATTCATTCAACAAACATTTACTGAGTGTCACCACGTCGCATGGTGCTGGCACCATGAAGATGGCCTTTAGAAGCTCACAGTCTGATGGGGAAGACAGACATGACAGGAGTGCAGTACAGTGTGATGGATGCTGTACCGCAAGAGGTCAGAGCCCAGGACAAACCAAGGGAAGAACCCCTAGAGGTGGGATGTGGGCCGTTAAGACCCTGGGAATATGCCCAAATCAGCCCACTGAAATATCTCCAGTTCCCTCCCCGTTGACAGTTGGGGCTGATGACTCCTGTGTTCACACTGGAGAGGAATTTCCCACTGGGGTTCCTGGCTGACAACTGTCAGACTGAATAAACCAAGACTTTTCCCTGAGCAGGAGACTCTTTCTGGCTCCTACACTGTAGCTGCCACTCACTGGTGATGTGATCTCAGGCAGGTCCCTCTCCTCGCTGGTCTCTACAAGTTTCTTTACTTGTAGAATAAGGACACTGGGCTAGGTGGTCAGGGAGGGTCCCTCCAGCTCACCCTGAAGCTATGTTTTTAAACACTGTGTCTCATGAGATCCCTCCTCTATGGAACCACTGCTGTTCCCTGAACTGGCCCCTATTTGCCCTCCCCCACCCCATATAAACACTACCCACATCCTTCTAGTCTATATTACACACTCCTCTGGTCTATACTACACACTCCTCTGGGCAGGGACCAACTTCCTCAAACAATTGCATCCAGGAGGAAAGTAATAATGAAACAACAGCAACACAAACAACAAAACCCAGTAGAAAGAAAAGGCCGTTGCTTGCTCCTTTGTCTGTCTTTGGAGGTTGGCATGCTTCATTCATTTTGGACAGCTTGACGTTTCCCCAAATGGAGCTCTCATCTTTAAATTAGACTGTGCCATGGCCTGGCAGCTCAGCTCTATTTTTTACTCCATGCTTGGTACTCCACAGGATTTCAGAAAGGAGAGCCAAATTTTTCAGTTTTCTCCAAATTCGCTTGTTGCCCAAAGATCTGGGAGGGGGCCTTCCAATGCTGGACAGGAAGATGGAAATCCAGCCGCATCTGATACTTCCCAGGCTGGCCTGACCACAGCCCTGTGGGTAGGCGGCAGGCAGGCAGCTGGGGGAGGATCCAGAGAAGGAGGCAGGGAATTTGCTTCCTCTTCCCACTGGGTGTGTAGGAGACGTGAAGGAGAGCGCCTGGTGCTGAGCTCTCTTGATCCTGTGTGTCTAGAATCTGGCTGGCGTCAGGGTTTCATAGGGGCAATGTTGTGGGACTCTCCCCCAGCCTGTGCTCTCTTCTCTCTGGAGGAGAAACAGGTTCTTTTCATCAATGAAAGCACTCAGGTTCCTAGAAGGGGGGTGGTTGAAAAAGATTTCAAACTGTCCGGACAAAAGAATGTAGTTCATCAAGAGCCAGACCCTTGGAAGATACAGGGAGGGCTTCCACACCTGCCTATTGCTCCTAGGGCATCAAGGGGAAAATCATGCAAGCTTGGCACTGCCACTGATAAGCCGTGTGACCTTGGGCCAATTGCTTTACCTCTCTGAGTCTCAGTTTCCTTCTTTGCAAAAGGAGAGTATTAAATTAGATTATTCAAATGGTTACTTCAGGTTATAAAGTACTATAAAGGGGTTAGGATCATGGTCTCTAGAATCAGATGGATCCAGTCTGAATCCCAGCACCACTTACCAATAGAGGACCTTGGGTAAGTGAGTTAACCTTGCTTAACTCCAGAGTTGGCTTGAGAATTAGATGAATTACTACATGTTAAGAGTGTGGCACAGGGCCTAAGGTAAAGTAAGCATTCAGTAAATAAGTTATGAGCTCTCGAGACGATGAAGGTAGTGAGTCTGAGTGCTCAGCTCAACTTCAACTATTGCTCTTCCTTGGGCAGAGACCTGAAAGCAAGTACAGTGAAGTGATCAGGAGCCAAAGGTGGCTCTTCACTTCCCCAGGCTGGGATTTCCTCCCCAGGCACCCAGGCCAATATCAGGCTGGCCACCGGAGGGCCAGAGGCTAGACATTAGGTGGCTGCTGCTAAGTGGGAGGCCAGGAACCAGGAGAGACCAGCTGAAACTCAGCAAGTGCCGATGGATGAGAGGAGAAGGGGCAAAGAGCATTTTCTGGAGTGGATCATTAATTGTAAAGAAGCTCATGGTTCTGCCTCCAGTTAGACTGGCCTTGTCCTCCTGCTGTGTCCCAAGCCATCCTCTTGAGAACTGGAAAGTGATGGTATGCACAGTGGGACATAAGTTTGGTAGGGGAAGAGCAGACTTGGAAGGATAGAAGGGTGTTGGGGATACTTCACCCTCCTTGAACATAAATCAGAGACTTCTCCTGGCCACCCTGCCCACAGTGGCCATGGTAAACAACCTGCTAGGTGAGGCCTGGCCCTGGGGATTCTTCTATGAGCAGTGCTCTCGGTGGACTCATTTAACTGCTGTGACAGTGTCAGCATCTGTGTGCCTGGGAGCTGGCTTCTTCTCCCTCATCCTTAGAATCCTCTTTTGCAAAGTGATAAGACTTCTTTTTCCTGCATGATGGCAGACGAGAGAACATGAATGACTCTACCAAGTGAAATAATGGACAATGCTGTATAAAGAAGAAAAAATTTTTTTTGAATTTATTTATTTTTTTATACAGCAGGTTCTTATTAGTCATCCATTTTATACACATCAGTGTATACATGTCAATCCCAATCTCCCAATTCATCCTACCACCACCGCTGCCCCCCGCCGCTTTCCCCCCTTGATGTCCATATTTTTGTTCTCTACATCTGTGTCTCAATTTCTGCCCTGCAAACCGGTTCATCTGTACCAGTTTTCTAGTTCCACATATATGAGTTAATATATGATATCTGTTCTTCTCTTTCTGACTTAACTTCACTCTGTATGACAGTCTCTAGATCTATCCACGTCTCTACAAATGACTCAATTTCGTTCCTTTTTATGGCTGAGTAAT
>NC_041224.1:60896862-60897675 GCF_002837175.3 Physeter macrocephalus
TCCTTTGTCAGTTGTTTCATTTGCAACTATTTTCTCCCATTCTGAGGGTTGTCTTTTGGTCTTGTTTATGGTATCCTTTGCTGTGCAAAAGCTTTTAAGTTTCATTAAGTCCCATTTGTTTATTTTTCTTTTTATTTCCATTTCTCTATGAGGTGGGTCAAAAAGGATCTTGCTGTGATTTATGTCATAGTGTGTTCTGCCTATGTTTTCCTCTAAGAGTTTGATAGTGTGTGGCCTTACATTTAGGTCTTTAATCCATTTTGAGTTTATTTTTGTGTATGGTGTTAGGGAGTGTTCTAATTTCATTCTTTTACATGTAGCTGTCCAGTTTTCCCAGCACCACTTATTGAAGAGACTGTCTTTTCTCCATTGTATATTCTTGCCTCCTTGGTCATAGATTAGTTGACCATAGGTGCGTGGGTTTATCTCTGGGCTTTCTATCTTGTTCCACTGATCTATATTTCTGTTTTTGTGCCAGTACCATATTGTCTAGATTACTGTAGCTTTGTAGTATAGACTAAAGTCAGGGAGTCTGATTCCTCCAGCTCCGTTTTTTTTCCTCAAGACTGCTTTGGCTATTCCGGGTCTTTTGTGTCACCATACAAATTTTAAGATTTTTTGTTTCAGTTCTGTAAAAAATGCCATTGGTAATTTGATAGGGATTGCACTGAACTTGTAGATTGCTTTGGGTAGTATAGTCATTTTCACAATATTGATTCTTCCAATCCAACAACATGGTATATCTCTCCTTCTGTTGGTATCATCTTTAATTTCTTCCATCAGTGTCTTATAGTTTTCTGCATACAGGTCTTT
>NC_041224.1:60899151-60900390 GCF_002837175.3 Physeter macrocephalus
TTCTTCTTTCTCTAGTTCCTTTAGGTGTAAGGTTAGATTGTTTATTTGAGATTTTTCTTGTTTCTTGAGGTAGGCTTGTATAGCTATAAACTTCCCTCTTAGAACTGCTTTTGATGCATCCCATAGGTATTGGATCGTCGTGTTTTCATTGTCATTTGTCTCTAGGTATTTTTTCATTTCCTCTTTGATTTCTTCAGTGATCTTTCGGTTATTTAGTAATGTATTGTTTAGCCTCCATGTGTTTGTGGTTTTTACAGTTTTTTTCCCCTGTAATTGATTTCTAATCTCATAGCGCTGTGGTCAGAAAAGATGCTTGATATGATTTCAATTTCCTTAAATTTACTGAGGCTTGATTTGTGACCCAAGATGTGATCTATCCTGGAGAATGTTCCTTGTGCACTTGAGAAGAAAGTGTAATCTGCTGTTTTTGGATGTAATGTCCTATAAATATCTATTAAATCTATCTGGTCTACTGTGTCATTTAAAGCTTGTGTTTCCTTATTAATTTTCTGTTTGGATGATCTGTCCATTGGTGTAAGTGAGGTGTTAAAGTCCCCCACTGGGCTTCCCTGGTGGCGCAGTGGTTGAGAATCTGCCTGCCAATGCAGGGGACACGGGTTCGAGCCCTGGTCTGGGAAGATCTCACATGCCACAGAGCAACTAGGCACGTGAGCCACAACTACTGAGCCTTCGCATCTGGAGCCTGTGCTCTGCAACAAGAGAAGCTGTGATAGTGAGAAGCCCGCGCATCGCAATGAAGAGTGGCCCCTGCTTGCCGCAACTAGAGAAAGCCCTCGCACAGAAATGAAGACCCAACACAGCCAAAAATAAATAATAAATAATAAATAAATTTTTTAAAAAACAAAAACAACAACAAAAAAAACCAATTAGAAAAAAAAAAGTCCCCCACTATTATTGTGTTACTGTCAATTTCCTCTTTTAGAGCTGTTAGCAGTTGCCTTATGTACTGAGGTGCTCCTATGTTGGGTGCATATATATATTTATAATTGTTATATCTTGGATTGATCCCTTGATCATTATGTAGTGTCCTTGTCTCTTGTAACATTCTTTATTTTAAAGTCTATTTTATCTGATATGAGTATGGCTAATCCAGCTTTCTTTTGATTTCCATTTGCATGGAATATCTTTTTTCCATCCCCTCACTTTCAGTCTGTATGTGTCCCTAGGTCTGAAGTGGGTCTCTTGTAGACAGCATATATATGGGTCTTGTTTTTGTAT
>NC_041224.1:60901231-60972885 GCF_002837175.3 Physeter macrocephalus
CCTCCATTCTTTTTCCGAGGTCCTGGATCATCTTCACTATCATTATTCTGAATTCTTTTTCTGGAAGACTGCCTATCTCCATTTCATTTAGTTGTTTTTCTGGGGTTTTATCTTGTTCCTTCATCTGGTATATAGCCCTCTGCCTTTTCATCTTGTCTATCTTTCTGTGAATGTGGTTTTTGTTCCACAGGCTGCAGGATTATAGTTCTTCTTGCTTCTGCTGTCTGCCCTCTGGTCAGAAGAAATATTTTTAATTGCACCACTAAGCTGGCATAAAAGTAAGGAATCACAAATGAGATGAAACCAGAACTCGTTGGATGTAAATTGGTGCCAAAGCTCTCTTTTGAATTGTGGACTTCTGTCAAAATTTGGGGATCTTCAGCTTCTGTTTCATGGTTTTACAGAAGCAGTGAATAGAACAGAAAGCCTAGGGGTCACCCGATATAATGGGAGATTTATTTGCATAAAGCTAGGACATCCCTAAAAAACTTTACCTTCAGTGTAAATGAATAAGAAGTGAACTCTGTAAAGAGGGTTGAGCATGGAAAGTAGCCTTTAAAAAAAAATCTTGATTGTGGATAAAGAGGAAAAACCTCGAAAAATTCAAAATTATAAAGTGAACTTTAAGTTACTTTGCCACCCAAATTCATACTCAGCATAGTTCAAAAACCTCAAATGGAGAATTTAATTTTAAGTGGTCTTACATTGGAAGGAGCAAATATAAATACGCTCTGGAGGAACTCTTTAAACTCAGCCCTCAAAGAATTCCCACAAATAAACTTCCAAGGAAAATGAGCAACTCTCTTCCAAGGAAAATGAGCAACTTTTGTCTCACTAAAGACAAAATAAAACAAAATACACAAAGAAATAAGGTACCAAAATGTAGGGTCAGCAGAAAAAACACACAGCAGGGACAGATGTATAAAGACTTCATATTCTGGAATTAGCAGACAGAAAAACTAGGTTTAATACATTTGAAGAAATTTTAAAGTATTATAAATATGAGCAAGAAACAAACAGGTCTGAAACAGAATCAAGTAGATTGAGAACTGAAAAATCTAAAAACTGAAACTACAAACCCAAGTGAATTGGTTAATGAGCAGATTAGACTCTGAAGAGAGAATTTGTAAATTGGAAAATAGTTTCAAAGAACAGCCAAGTGTAGTCTAGGAACACAAAGAGCTAAAAAACATGAAAGAGAGGGAGGTGTCAAGAGACATGGAAGACAGAGTGAGAAGTTTTTTTTATTTTATTTTATTTTTATATAGCAGGTTCTTATTAGTTATCTGTTTTATACATATTAGTGTATATATGTCAATCCCATCTCCCAATTCATCACACCACGACCACCGCCCTGGCTTTCCCCACTTCGTGTCCACACATTTGTTCTCTGCATCTGTGTCTCTATTTCTGCCTTGCAAACCAGTTCATCTGTACCATTTTTCTAGATTCCACATATATTTGTTAATATACAATATTTGTTTTTCTCTTTCTGACTTACTTCAGAGTGACACATTTTAATATATTTTGAATTTATTTACAGAAAGAGGTAATAGAGAAAATGGGGAAGAGATAAAGTTTGAAGAGATAAATACTAATAATTTTCCAGAATTGTTGAAGGCTTCTATTCTTTTCTTTTTTTTTGTGGTACACGGGCCTCTCACTGTTGCGGCCTCTCCCATTGTGAAGCACAGGCTCCGGACGCGCAGGCTCAGTGGCCATGGCTCACGGGCACAGCCACTCTGTGGCATGTGGGATCCTCCCGGACCGGGGCATGAACCTGTGTCCCCTGCATCGGCAGGCGGACTCTCAACCACTGCGCCACCGGGGAAGCCCCAGAAAGCTTCTATTCTTTATATCCAGAAAATCTAATGAATTCCAAAAAGAATAAACACACACACACACGCACACCTCACCTCGACATATAGTAACTATTGCAAAAGCAGCCAGAGAGGAAAAGACAGTTTGGCAGCTGATGTTTTAACAGAAAAAAAAAAAGGTTGAGAGAAAATAACTACCAATGTAGAATTCTATACATAGTGAAACTATCCTTCAAGAATTAGGGTAAAGTTAGACATTTCTTTACAAACAAAAACTAAGTTTATTACCAAAAATCTTCACTAAAGGAAATTATAAGGTATGTACTCCAGATGGAAAAAAATAGTTCTAGATGGAAGGTTTAAGATTCAAGAAGGAATGATGGGTAAAGATATTTGTAAATATGTAGGCAAATAGAAAATAACTGTCTGCTTAAAATATGAATAATATGGACTGCATAAAATGTCAATAATATGGAGAAGAAACGATAAAAATAGAATACTGAACAATAATAGCAAATGAATTGGAAAGAGGTAACGGGAGTTAAAGAATTCTAAGATATTTATATTATCTGGTAGGAAGGCAGAAAACATATTTAGCAAGTGCTAAGTTCAATATGCATATACAGATAACTTCCACAATCACTCAACAAATAGACAAAGAACATACAGCTTCTAATAAAGTAAAGGAGAAAAGGAAAAAACTCTCAATGTGAAAGAGAGCAAGAAAGCAGTGGGGAAAAGAGACAAAAAAGCAGGAAAAAGAAATAGTACACAATAAGATATTAGGAGTAAATCTAAATATTTCAGTAAACACAATAAATGTAAACAGACAAAACTCAAAAGAAAAAAACTGTCAGACTAGATTAAAAAGGAATATGGCAATCATATGCTGTTTACCACAGTTGTATTTATAACAAAGAATAAAGAAAGATCAAATTCTCAGCATAGAAAAAGATATGCTAGACAAATACTAACAAACTAAACCTGAAATGTTTGTTAATAAAAGACAAAAAAGAACTTTAAGATCAAAAGTAATTGTAGAGTTAAAGGGGTACAGTATATAATGATAGAAAAAAACTACCAAGTAAATATGAAATTCTACATTTGTATGCATATAACATATCCTCAAAACATATAAAGCAGAAATTCATACAGCTACAGTGAAAAATAGACAAATACACCCTGTAGTGAAAGATTTTAAACACACTTCTAGTAAACACTTCCTCTAATAAAATTTTTTAAAAATCAGTAAGCACAGTATACAAATTTTGATCTAATGGGCATATATAGAACAGTGTAACCAATGATTAAAGAATACAGAAACTTTCAAGCATATATGGAAAACATTTATGAAAACTGACCATATATCAGGTTACAAAACTCATCTCCTAAAGTTTCAAAGAAGGGGTATCATACAGGTCATATTCTCTAAACACAATGCAATGGAGTTAGAAAAAACCCCAAAAGATTATTAGAAGAAAACCCATGTATTAAAAAAATTAAATATACCATGCTACTAAACAATTAATGGGTCAACAAAGAAATCACAATGGAAATAAAATACTTATAACTGAACAATAGTGAAACTATTATGTATAAAAACTTGTAGGGACTTTTTCCTACAAAGTTGATTTATAATTTCTAGCTCTAAGTTAGTTCCCTAGAAAAGAGAAAAGACTAAAACTTAATATACTTTTCTAACACAATTATTAAAGAGATCAGCAGAATAATGCCAAAGAGAGCAGATAGAAAGAATAAAGGTAAAGGCAGAAATTAATGTTTAAGAAAATAAATTACAATGTGAAAAAAAAACCCCAAAACTTGTTCTTTGAAAAGATTAGTAAACTGATAACTCCCTAGCAAGACTGATCAAGAAAGAAAGAGAGAAAACATAAATTCCAACATCAGAAATGAAAATCTAGACACCACTATAGATCTTAAAATATAAGAAGATATTATGGACAACTTTATTCAAATCAATTAGAAAGTTCAGAGGACAATTTGCAGCAACATGGATGGACCTAGATATTATCATACTAAGCAAAGTAACTCAGAAAGAGAAAGACAAATACCATATGATATCACTTATATGTGGAACCTAAAATACGACACAAATGAACATAGCTATGAAAGAGAAACAGACTCACAGACATAGAGAACAGACTTGTGGTTTCCAAGGGGGGTGGGAGTGGGAGAGGGATGGATTGGGGGTTTGGGATTAGCAGATGAAAACTATTACATATAGAATCAATAAACAATAAGGTCCTATTGTAAAGCACAGGGAACTATATTCAATATCCTGTAATAAACCATAATGGAAAAGGATTTTTAAAATGTGATATGTCTTCATGTGGGTCTCCTTGGGTTCATTTTGTTTGGGAATTTCTTCAGGTTCAGGAAATTTTCAGCCATAATTTCACCAAATACATTTTCAACCCTTTCCTCTCTCTTCTCCTTCTGGGACCCCTATAATGCAAACGTTAGTATGCTTGATGTTGTCTCAGAGGTCTCTTAAACTATCTTTATTTTTTTAATTTGTTTTTCTATTTGGTGCTCTGATTGGGTGATATTCATTTTTCTATCTCCAGATTACTTATTCATTCTATTCTATCACCTAGTCTGCTGTTAATTCCTTTTAGTGTATTTTTTATTTCAGTTATTGCATTCTTCAGTTCTGACTGGTTCTTTTTTTATATTTTCTAGTTCTTTGTTAAAAGTCTCACTGTGTTCATCTATTCTTTTCCCACGTTCTTTTAGCATTTTTATTACTATTGCTTCAATATTTTTATCTAATAAATTATAACGGGGTGGTGGGTGCGGGGGGGGGGGGGGGTGGGGGAGGGAAGGATTGGGAGTTTGGGATTAGCAGATGCAATCAGTATATATAGGATGGATAAACAGCAAGGTCCTACTGTGTAGCACAGGGAACTATATTCAATATTCTGTGATAAACCATAATAGAAAAGAATATATATATGTATAACTGAGTCACTTTGCTGTGCAGCAGAAATTAACACAACATTGTAAATTAACTATCCTTCAATAAAATTTAAAAAAAAAGAAAAAAGGAAAATTTAGAGGACAAAGTTCTTTGAAAAATATAATTTATCAAAACTGATGTAAATAGAAAATCTGAATAGTCTGTTATCTATTAAAGAAATTTAATTGGTTACTAAAAACTTCCCTAGAAAGAAAACTCTAGGAATAAATGGATTTACAGGTGAATTCTTCTGAACACTTACGGAAGAAATAATACCAATTTTTCACAACTTTTCCAGGGAAAATCAGAATAAGGAACACTTCCTAACTCTTTTTATAAGGCCAGTATCACCTTGATATTACAACCTGAAAAGGATTGCAAGAAATGAAAGGTAAAAATCAACATCTCCCATGAGCATAGTTGAAAAAATCATTATCAATAGATTTTATCAATTTTATCAATAAAATCTGGCAACATATAAAAAAGGACAATACATTATGATATTTTGGATTTATTCTAGGAATGAAAGTTTAGGTTAATGTTAGAAAATCAACTGATATAATTCACAATATTCACAAAAGAGGGAAAAATCATATGATCATCTTGATAGATTCAGAAAATGCATTTGATGAAATACAACATTCATTTATGATAAAAATCTCATATCAAACTATAAACAGAAGGGAACATAATTAAACTGTTAAGGAGTATCTACAAAAAAAAAAAATCTCCAGCAAACATCACGCTTAAATGTTGCTATTATAGAACTGTTTAATAAGCTGTTATTACTGATATTATATTATCAATACAACATTTTGAAAACTTTCTGCCTGAGATTATGAACAAGACAAGGATGCCTGCTATCACGTCTCTTCAACATTGTACTGGAGGTTCTACCAAGTGCAATGAGGCAAGAAAAAGAAATGAAAGGCATAAGGATTGGAAAGGAAGAAATAAAACTTTCTTTATTCACAAATGACATGAATGTGTGCCTAGAAAATCCAAAAATAACCTTATAGACAACCTGTTAGAATTAATAAGTGAATTTAGTTATGTCATTGTATACAAAGTTAATAGCAAAAATCTATTTTATTTTTATGTACCAGAAAAAAGTAGGAAATGGAATTTTTTTTTTTAGAAAATGGAATTTTAAAAGACAATTTACAATAGTAAACTGTAAGAAATATCAGTACCTAGGAATAAATCTCACAATATATGTGCAAGGTTTCTATGGTGAAAAGTATAAAATAATACTGAGAAAAATGTTAAAGTCCAAAAAAGAGGGAGGAATATACCATGTTCATGGATTGAAAGATTTAGTATTACAAAAATGTCAATTTCCCCAAATTAATCTATAAATTCATCATAATGTGTCAAAATCTGTATGCGTGTACATGTGTGTGCATTTGTATATTTGATGAACATAGACAAGTTGATTCTAAAATTCATACAGAAATGCAAAAAATCTAAAATATTTAAAATAATATCAAGAAAAACTAAGCTGGAAGACTTTCACTACCAGGTAACAAGACCAATCAAAAAGCCATAGTGGTTAAAACAGCATGGTAGATACACAAGCAGATTAATGGGACAGATTAGAGAGTCTATTAACTGATTCACAAATATTCTGTCACCTGACTTATGATAAAGGCAACACTATAACATAGTATAAGAACAAACAATTTTTTTCAATAAATGGTGTTAGGTTGATTGGTTATCCCCATGTAAAAAATTGTATTTGCTCCACTAGCTCACACACACAAGTCAAATACAGAAGGATTACAAATCTAAATGTGAAAAGCAAAAAAGTAAAGAAGAAGAAGAAAACACTAGAGAACACTTTCATGACCTTGGAGTAGGCAATGGTCTCTTAAATAGTACACAAACAGCACTAACTATAAAGGAAAAAATGATAAATCAAACCATGTTAACATTAGAAATTTTGTTCATCCAAAGGTACCATCAGGAGAGTGAAAATGAAATCCACAAAGTGAGTTAGCCCACAAAGTACTCATACCCAGAATATAGACAAAACTCCTATAAATCATTAAGATAAAGACAAAAATCTCAATTAATAAATGGACAAAATACTTGGTGAACAGACACTTTAGAAAGAGGAATCCAAATCACCAATAAATACATGAAAAGCTGCTCAACTTCATTAGTCATCAGAGAAATGCAAATTAAAACCATAATGAGAATAAATTTGGACCCCTACTTCACCCATACACAAAAATGAACTCAAAATAAATCACAGATCTAAGTGTAAGTTAAAACTATAAAACTCTTAGAAGAAAACATGGGTGTAAATCTTCATGACCTGAGTCAAAAAATGATTTCTTAGGGGTGATAAAAGAGAAGACTAAATTGTGCTTTACCAAGATTAAAAACTTTGTGTTTCAAAGGACACCATCAAGAAGGTAAAAGATAATTCTCAGAACGGGAGTAAATTTTTGCAAATCATAAATCTAATAAAGGACTTGTATCCAGAATATATAAAGAACTCACAACTCATTAATAATAATAAAGACAAATAGCCAAATTAAAAGTGAGCAAAGGATTTAAACAGACATTTCTCCAAAGAAGATATATAAATGGCCAATAAGCACAGGAAAAGATGTTCAACATCATTAGTCATTTGGGAAATGCAAATTGAAATCACAATGAGATACAACTTCACATACACCAGAATAATAATTTTTAAAATTAAAAATATAAAAATAGACAATAAAAAGTACTGGGACTCTCCAACACTGCTGGTGAGAATGCAAAATGAAAATGAAACAGCAACCATGCAAAAAATGTCTGGCAGTTCCCAAGTAGTTACCATATGATGCAGTAATTTTACTACTAGATATCTATCCAAGAGAAATGAAAACATATATCCACACAAAACTTGTACATGGATGTTCATAGCAGCATTGTTTATAACAGCCAAAAAGTGGGGGGAAAATCCCACATGTTCATCAACTGATAAATGGATAAATTAAACTTAGTATATCCATACAATCGACTATTACTTGGTAACAAAAAGGAATAGAGTATTGACATATACTACAGCATGGATGAACACTGGAAACATTATGCTAAGAGAAAGAAGCTAGTCATAATTGACTACATATTTTCGGATTCCACTTACATAGAATGTCCAGAATACACAGATTTTTAGGGAAAAAAGTAGTACTATCCTTTAGTACTGCCTAGGACTGAGGTAGGAGGGACAGGAAGTGGAGGGAGATTAGAGAGTAATTGGTAAAGGGCACAAAATTTCTTTGGGGGATGATGAAAATGTTCTGAAATTAGATTATGGTGATAGGTGCAAAACTCTAAAAAACAGACTAAAAACCATTGAATTGTACACTTGAAATAGATGACTTTATTTATTTTTTTAAGTGAAAGCAAGTTTATTTAGAGAGACACACATTCCATAGGCAGAATGCAAAATGTTGTCTGTCTCAGAAGGCGAGAGCGGCTGCTAGATGAACTTTATTGTATGTAAATTATATCTCAATAAAGTCATTCAAAACAAACATACAATGAGATACAACTTCACTCCTACCAGAATTTTAAAATGAGAAAAGACAAAATATCAACTAGTGGCAAGGGCGGGGACCACCCAGAACCCTCTTACATTGCTGGTGGGAATGTAGGTTGGTAAAATCACTTTGGAAAATTGTTAGGCAGAATCTCCTAAAGTTGAACATACAGCTACTCTATGATTTGGCAATTCCACTCCAGAATACATTTCCAAAAGACATGTATCAGAATGTTTTTAACCACACCATTCATAGTAGGCCCAAACTAGAAACTACGGGATGCTCATGAACATGAGAATGGATAAATGAATTGTGGTATATTCACACAATGCTGCAATGAGAATGAGTGAGCTACAATTACACGTAACAATGTGAATATATCTCACAAGTATAATGCTGAGTGAAAAAGCCAGACCTCAAAGAGTAAACCCTATATGATTGCATGTAAATGAATTTCAAAAACAGGTGACATAGACTGGTATCTAGATGGGTTAGAAAGAGTTGGGTCAGTGCTTATCCCTAGAGGGTAGTGACTGACAGGGGGCACAAGGGGATTTTGAGGATGCTATTAACGTTCTACTTCTTGATCTTGATTAGATGGGTGTGTTCAGTATGTGACAATCCAGTGGATTATTAACTTAAGATATATATACTTTTCTAATGTATATTATACAGCAATAAAAAAGTTATTAAAAATACCAAATACAAGAACAGCAAAAAATATAAAGAATTTAGGAATAAATTTAACAGAGATGGGTTAGTCTTTTATGGATAGATCATAAAACTTAACTGAAAGACATTAAGAAAGACCTAAACAAATGGAAAGATAGACCACGTTCTTGGATAGGAAGACCAATATCGTCGTGATGTCAGTTCTCCCAAAGTAGGTATGTAAATTCAATATAATTCCAATGAAAATCCCAACAGTACTTTTAAAAAGACTTTTAAAAAAAATTTTAACAAGCTGATTCTCAAATTTATATGAAAGAGCAAAAAAGTCAAGAATAGCTAAGACACTCTGATTTTAAAAACCTCAACAAACCAGATGGTGGACTCATCATGCCAGATATCAGTGTTTATCATAGCAATATGATAAACACAGTGTGATATTAGCATAGAGATGAAATAGAATAGAGAGCTCAGAAATCAAGTCTCACATATGTACATGCTTGATTTATGACAGACCAGACATTGCAGAGCTGCAGTACTAGGACAATTGGTTATCCATATGGAAAAAAATGAAATTAGTTTCCTACCTTACACAGTACAAAAAGAAATCAATTCCAGATGGAATAAAGGCTTAAATATAAAAGGAAAAACTATAAAAAGATTAGAAGATAATATAGGAGAATATCTTTATGACCTCAGAGTAGGGAAAGATTTCCTGAATAAAATAAGTGCAAACCATAAAGGCAAAGATTGATAAATTTAATTGCATTAAAATTAAGAAGTTTTAGTTCCTTTGCCTATTTAAAATTAGGTTATTTGTTTTTTTATTATTGAATCGTGATAGTTCTTTATATATTCTAGGTACAAGGTCTTTGTCAAATACATGATTTGCGCAAATTTTCTCTCACGTTTGCTTTCTTGATGGTGTTCTATGAAGCACAGAAAGTTTTAATTTTGATTATGTTCAGTTTATTTTTTCTTCTGTCATCTGTACTTTTGGTGTCATATCTAAAAAATCATTTTTAATCCAAGGTTATGAAGATCTATACACATCTTCTGAGAGTTTTATAGTTTTAGCTCTTATGTTTAGGTCTTTGATCCATTTTGAGTTAATTTTTGCATATGGTGTAATGCAGAAGACAAACTTCATTCTTTTGCATGTGGAAATTTATTATTTAAAAATACATATTGCCCAATTTAAAAAATAAGCACAGGGTTTGAATAGACATTTCTCCAAAGAAAATACACAAATGGCCAATAAGTACTTGAAAAGATGCTCAACATCATTAGTCATTAGGGAAATGCAAATCAAAACCACAGTGAGATACCACTTCACACCCACTAGGATGGCTATGATCAAAAAGACAGACTGGGGCTTCCCTGGTGGTGCAGTGGTTGAGAATCTGCCTGCCAATGCAGGGGACACGGGTTCGAGCCCTGGTCTGGGAAGATCTCACATGCCGCGGAGCAACTGGGCCCATGAGCCACAATTACTAAGCCTGCGTGTCTGGAGCCTGTGCTCTGCAACAAGAGAGGCCGCGATAGTGAGAGGCCCGCGCACCATGATGAAGAGTGGCCCCCACTTGCCACAACTAGAGAAAGCCCTCGCAAAGAAACAAAGACCCAACACAGCCATAAATAAATAAATAAATATTTTTTTTTTAAAAAAAGACAGACTGTAACAAGTGGTAGAGAGGATGTAGAGAAATCAGAACATATATTGATACATTGTTGGTGGTAAAATGGTGCAGACACTTTGAAAAACAGTTTGGCAGTTCCTCAAATGAATAAACATAGAGTTACCCTATGACCCCCAAATTCCACTCCTAGGTACATACCCAACAGAACTGAAAATATGTTCACACAAAAATTTGCACATGATAAACTGTAGGATGATGGATGGAAACTAAATTTTTGTGAGCATGCTGTAGTGTATGTAGAAGTAGAAATATAATTTTGGCCACATGAAACTTATACAATGTTACAAACCAATGTTACCTCAAAAAAATAAATTAAAAAAATTTGTACATGAATGCTCATAACAGCATTATTATAACAGCTATAGAGTGAAAACAACACAGATATCTGTCACTTCCTGATGGACAGAAAAACAAAATGTGGTACATCTACACAGTGGAATATTATTGGGCCTTGAAAAGGAATGAAGAACTGATACGTGCTACAACGTGGCTGAGCCTTGAACACATGATGCTTAGTGAAAGAAGCCAGTCACAAAATATTACATATTGTATGATCCATTTATGTAAAATGTCCAGAGAGGCAAATCTATAGAGATGGAAAGTAGATTAACGGTTCTAGGGATTATGGGGAGAAAGGAATGGGAGTGACTGCTAAGGGGTACGGAATTTCTTTTGGAGGTGATAAAAATGTTCTTCAATTAGATCGTGGTTGCACAACAGGGTAAGTATACTAAAAACTACTGAATTGTTAACTCTGAAAGGGCAAAATTTATGGTATGTGAATTATATCTCAATAATAATACTAAATATATATTAGTTGGGTAAACTGTTTTCAAAATTAAAGATTTATTAACCCCAAATCAAGACATGATTACCTCTAGTGTGTGTATTAGGGGGAGGGGGTTATTACTACGTGGAATGGGGGTGGGCAGTTCTAATGTACTGGTAATGTTTCATTTCTTAATGTGGTTGATGTGTACATGATGTTCCTTTTTATGATTCTATAAACTATACACACAACTCTTGTGCACTTCTGCATATGTGATATATGTTACAATAAATACAAATAATAAAGTGAGGGAGTTGGATTAGATGATCTCTGAGGGTCTTCTTTGCCCAGATGGCCTCCAGCTCTGGGGAAGTGATAGAGGAGTAGAGGCAGTTCTTAAACATAGATGTGATAGTGCTCCAGAACTGGGGAGCGGTCACGAGCCTGTCCTGGTGTGGACACTTAAGTGGAGAGGAGGTTTCCCCGGCTGACCCTGAGTGTGGTCTCTGGGGATCTCAGGTTAGCCATCTCCCAGAAGGCCTCAAGGGGACACTCATTACACTGACCCGCAGCCAGGAACACCAGACATCTGCAGCTGTCAGCCCCATCCTCCGTCCAAGGGGGCGGGGGAGGGGCAGGTCCTCTTGAACAAAGCACATGAATCCCGTGGATAAACCTAAATACTACATTGTTAATTTGAGAGTAGAACTCAGTACTCCTGTCAGTGGGCCCATATTTTCTTCCTGAAGGGGGGCTAAGTGGGGACCCTTATCTCCAGTAGGAAGTGGCTCAGGGCACTCACAGTGAGGACAGGGGGACCATCACACCTGGATGGCCTTGCCAGTGAGGTTGGAATCTTCACAGTCTATTGATACAATTTCCTGCATCTCTCATCTCAACAGGGGTGACCTGTCCTATACTCAGTCAATGAATATTCATCAAGTACTACTCTGACCCAGATCCCATGGTAGGTACTGGGGATACAGCATTGAGCAGAAGAGAGCTTACAGCCTAACAAGGAGGCAGGACATATTTACTAATAACCACACAGCTAAAAATAAAATTACAAATTGAGATAAATGCAATGGAAACTCATCAATTCTGCTCATCAGTGAATGCTAGACGCTAGAGGAGCGTATGGCACAGGTGTGTTTGATGAATAAATGGATGACTAGAGATTGAACGAAATGAATTTATGTAAATAAAAATGCTTCCAGTCCATGGCCCAGGGCTTCCTCTGCCTGTATTTCCAGGCACTACCCAGTGGTGGCCTGGGCACACCACCAGTCTCTCTCTTCTATGATTGGCCAACCCCTCCCCATGTGACCTACACATTCTCTCTTTAGACCTTTCCATCAGGATGCAACTCAGTCTTGCTGACATGGGACCAGTCTGTCTCTGAAGGTAACTTTGCTTACTACTGCCCTGATCTAAGTTATTGGCAAGCAGGTCCCTGAGGTTGCCAGCACTGACAGCACTTACGTGGCTATCACGGAGCAGCCAGGGGTGGTCATTAGAGTAGCATGAGGGTGAGATGCTGATTACCTCCCATCCAGGGGAAATGCTCAGGGAACTGGGAGATGCCACTTCCTCTACGTAGCAGGCATGAGCTTGTTCCCGGTGCTGTCCAGACTTGCCAGGCAGAGCAATGATTGAGGCCTTGCGGGCAGTGAGGAGCTGTCAGTCTACAGACAAGACAGACGGAGCAAGGCCCTTGGAAATGCTCAGTGGTGATGAGAGGTAGAAGGGCGCTGCTGAGAGTCAAGGAAGGAGGAGAAAAAAGGAGGGAATTCTATAGGCAGCTGACCCGAGAGATTTACAGCATGGAATGGGAGAAGGCCACTTGCTCTGCTACCGCAAATAAGAGACACTGGTCTTCTGGGAATGTGGAAACTGACTAGCGGATGGGCCAAGCTGACTTAAGTCTGCCTGTTTCCCAGAAGCAGAGTCCTTCTCTGGAAGGCAAGGTAAGGATGGTCTTTTTTTGAGAGCCAATTCTGCCTAATTCTCTAGGAACCAGGGAGACTGAAAAGAGCACATACTTGCCTATTCTTCCCTTGAGAGGTCAGAGTCTAGAGGGTCAGTCAGGGAAATGAACACCAATGGGATAGGGTGTAAGAAGCTGCCAGAATGGGTGGTAGAGACTGAAGGAGCTGCAGGCCCCGTCCCCAGAGGCAGTGAAGCCAGATGGTTAGAGCAAAGCCCCTGACTCACACAGCCAGCCCTGGGCTTGCATCCCAGCTCTGTCACTGACAAACTGTGTGACCTTGGGCAACTTACTTAAACTCTCCAGATCCCCTGTATCCTCCTCCCCTTCAAAATGGGGATAAAAATAGTACCCAGTGGGGAGTGATAATGCACCTAGGATTTATGTGAGGTGATCTCTTAGTGTAGCACTTGGCATGTTCGAAACCTCAATAAGTGTTAGTTACTGTAATAATAATAATTATTATATATTATCATTATTATTGTTACTATAATAATAATAATTACCATTGTTATTACTATCCTGGTTCAGAGAAGAGAGAGAAGGCTAGAGAACCTGAGATAAGCTTCACAGAGCAGGCAGAATGTCTCCCTTAAAGGAAGAGTAAAAATTGGATACATAGAAAGGATGGCATCAGTGGGGAAACTGAGGCAGGGAATAGGGAGGAGTGGGTGGAGGTGGTAGCTGGCAGACAGGATAGAGCACAAAGATGGAGCTGGGGAGTCCTGAGGGTTGAAGAAAGATAGTTGATGGGACCTGGTGGGGCTAAGCATGGGCCTTGAACTTCCATCTACAGGGCCCTTAGCACCTTAGCAGAGGCAAGGACCCCTGTGACCTGCTGAAGGACTCCTTGGAAGTGTCACCCCTCCCTTCCTGAGATCACCCAGTCACATGTGGTGAATTCGTGAGGCAGCTGCTATTTTGGAAAGATCATCACTGGAGAATAAGGAAGACTCCCAGCTCTGCCTCTAGCTGGCCAAGGATGACGCTGTGCTGGTCCTCCCTTCTCGGGACCTCAGTTTCCTTATGTATAAAATGGGGGTGGGGGAAATACCTGATCTCTAAAGTTCCTGCTACTTGGTGATCTCTAACAAAAAAAAAAAATCCAACTCTAACCATGCTAGTCTTGTTTCACAGATCTGGGGGGACAAACCTCCAGATATTTTATTTAGTTGGAGTTCATGGAGAGGTTGCTATGAGCTGACCCTAATAGTCTCGCTTACTTTTAAGTCTGAAAATTAACAAGGCAACTGTTGTCTCTGGTTCTGAATTTCAGGACTAATATTTTTTTAAAAACCTCTTTAAATGCAAATTGGTTCCAGACTAACCCACAGACACCTGTGGGGGTGGGGGATGGAGGAAACCTTTGTCTTGGGGTCGGTGGATGTGGCTGGAACCCTGGCTCAGCCGCTCACCATCCACTTTATCTTAGTATATACTTAACCTCAACGAGTCTCTGCTTTCTCTAAAATAGGGTTAAGGGTCTTTTTCTCATGAAGTGAAGGGCAGTTGGGATGTCATCACAGTCATTATATTCTTATCTTGCTTTGCTTCCACGTGTTGAAGAACTTTGGCCATCACAACAGTCTTATGAACTAAAACAGATGCTATAGTCTCTGTTTTCTGGTTGGGAAACTGAGGCTCAGAAAGGGGGAGTGAATTTTCCAAAGCCACACAGCAAGGGCAGAGCTAGGATTAGAGAGCCACTTCCTATCTCCTTTGTACCATGATGGCACCTACACAGACCTGCATTTTTCATGACTACTGTGAAGGAGACTTAGAATTCACCACCCTTGTCTTGTGGACCCAGGTGAGGCCAGGATAATCTTGCAGTGGGTTGCAGATGCAGTGTTCTCTGACATCTGTGCTGCTGGGGCAACCCTGGCAGGGCCTTCATGGGAGCAGCTCGCCAGCCTGGACCGGGAGTGAGACCCCCCTCCTCCAGTCGATGACCATGGCCCAGTAAGGCGAGGCAGGGCCATGTGGCTGTCAACCACAACTACCAGCAGACCCCTGATTCCAGTAGCTGTCCCGGAAGCTGCAACCCAGGCCTGTAATTTCCAGACTGGGCCTGGACCAAGAACAACCCCATTGCTGAATCAGTCACTTGATCAGTCCTATCTTATTATTTCTTGGCTCCCTGGCCAAGCAGCTTTGCCTCCAGGAAGTGGCACACAGGAGCCTGTCTTCTGCTTGGAAGGCCTGGGGCACTGGCCAGCTTCATTCTGGCCTCCTCACTGTCTCTGCCCTGCTCTCCAGAGCTCTCTTGCTTGGAGGAGTCCATGCCCCTCACTCCTTGCCCCTCACCCCCAGCATCCCTCCAGCCTCCTCCATCAATTGCAAACCTTCCTGGCTCCATCTTACCGGCTGAATCATGCATTTCTTCTCCCCAGAGGGCCCCAGCTGGTGTTCCTGCCAGACAATCTGACAATCTGTACAGATAACTGTAGGGCACTTTCCCACAAAAAAATGGGAAAATGGCCCAGAAATTAGAGAACTTGCCTCCCTTCTTCACCCTCCACCACTCCCCTACCACTTAGCAAAATGCCTGAGCTCAGCCAAAGAGGAAATGGTTCTTAGAAGGACAAAGCAGGGACTTCTTGCTACCTCCAAGTGTCTATTTTGTTCTCAGGTGGGCCAAAATGCTGAGCATCCCGTCCTGGACCCCAGTGCCCTGCAGAAGAGGCTGAGGACTTGGGCCAGTGAAGTCCTGGTATTTACTCCTTAAAGACCTTGGCATCTGTCACCTTCATCTCTGGTGGTGATGGCTCTGGACTGTACAGTCACCTTCCAGCATGGCTAATTGCATCCCTGCTAGGTCCTCTCCATCTCTTTCCCACAAGGAAGGCAGGGCCCCTTTCTGAAATATAAATAAGTTACACTCCTCTGTGCCCCTTCTTTAAAGCCCATCAATGGCTCCTTACTGCTTTTAGGGAATTGTCACTGTCACATCTCCAAAGCCCTGCCTGGTCAGCCCTCTCTTAGGCCTTGTTCCACCTCCATCACTGCCCAGCTTACATCAGCCTGCCTGCAGTTCCCCAAGGCCACACTCCCTCTCACCACAGGACCCTTGCACATGCTGTTCCTTCTGCCTAGAGTGCTCTTCTCTATCCGTTACCTGACAACACCTGTTTATCCTCAGACCTCAGTCCATGTGTCCTCAAGCCCAGCTCCTTCAGGGGACCCCCTCCATAGCACCACGGACCTCCCCATGACAGCAGAATCATGATGCAACTGTATGTTTGTCTTTGTGGTTATTTGGCTAATGTCTGTCTCTTCCACGAGAGCAGGGAGCTTATCTGCTTTTTTTCAGTCCTGTGTCCCCAGTGCTAGTACCCTGCTGGGCACAGGGCAAGTGTCCAGTCGTTATTTGTAGAGTGGGGGAAGCAAATACTGTATCTTCCTGGTGCCAAACTCCCATGGCCCAGGAGCTTCTGAAGAAGGCCACACAGGGCTCAGAGAAAAAGACATGGCAAAGTTGAGGGCTGTGGATGATTCAGTCCCTTTGTAAGCATGGAAAGACACATATGTGCATCCTTAGAGTGTGTATGTATGTGTGTTCACATCCAGTGTAGTTATGTGTAGTCATAATCTCATGGCCCAAACTCCTATCAATGCAGAAGTCCCTTTACCACATACCTGACAGAGGGTCACCAGCCTCAGACTGAACATTCCAGTGACAGGTGGGAGCAGTATTTAAAAATGAAGGCCTTCAGGTCAGACAGGCCTGGGTTGGAATCCCAGGTTCCATCACTGAATAAGCCATTTGACATTTTGGACCCTCGGTTTCCTTCCTTGAAAAACAGAGATGATAATTTCTACCTAATAGGATTATGGTGAAAATTAAATGTAATACTGCATTTGACGTAGTTAACACATGCTGGACATACAGGAGGAGCTTACACTAAAACCCATATTTGGCTCTTCTTCTCTGAGTAAACTTTGATTTTGTCCCAGGTCAGTCTTAATCAGGAACCAAGAGTTTACCATGTCCCTCAAAAGCAAATTCACTGCCCAAAGCATAAGTGAAAACCATGAAGCTCAGTGAAGGTTTTGAGGAGGGATCTATTATATGTTATACACTCTACATCAGAACAATAAAAGCTTCCAGACATCCTTCTCATCAGATTTGCCTCCACCCACCAAGCTACAGTGTTATTTTTCCTCCACCCTTTCTCCATACAGCTCCTAATTACTCTGCCCAGCAGCTCAGCTCCAGCCCAAACTTGCATTCACCATGCAGGGAGGTAAAAGCTCACAGTTTCCCAGACCAGCATTCCCCAGCAGTGATTTAACACCAGTGATCAAATTTGGCTATAGAGGTTGTCCCCTTGAGGTTTAGCCAACTCTTAAGTCCAGCTGCTGGTCATTACTCCTCTTTCTAGCCTTATGGAATGCTTCCTCTAAGAGTAAATTGTGGTAAATAAAATATCTCTAATTTTTAAGCAAATCATGAAGCCCACTCCACTGCAGGGTGAGTCTGTGATAAAGTTCTTTTGTATGTTGAGCTGAAATCTGTCTCCTTGTAACTACTACCCCCTGGAGCAGCTCCCCTGAAGTTCATACTCTCCTTCACAGGGCACTTCAAATACATCAATTTCCTTTAGGAAACACCCCTTAGTCTACTCTGGCCTTCAGCCTTGTCAAGAATTCAAGATGTCAAGAACATCACGGTTTTGCATTTGTCCTTGGCTGTGTGTCTGTCTGTCCTTTCAGTTTTCATATACGTCCTTTTCCAGTTGTGGTTCATAGAGTGTCTGATGCCACCATATTGGCATCAACTAGCTCCCTTAACCTCCTCTGTGTCAGGTCACATCTGACAATACTGGTTGAATTTTCATAACTCTAAGATACAGTCTCTCAACGTGAGATGTGAGAGCCACTTGCCTCTAAGTTGTCTAGAGAGATTATTAAAAACACAGATTCTGGGCTTTATCCCAGACCTACTAAAACCAAGCCTCTGGGGATAGGGCCCAGGAATAGTGTTTTAAACAAATTCCCCAGGACTTATGACCCACAGTTTAAATAGCAAACCACAGTTCTAAGGCAACCAGAGATATACCTAGTAAAATTGGGACCCCTTGCACATTCTGTTGTGCTTACTCCCCAAGTAGATTTGTCTAAAAAAGGATGGAATTCTTGATGGGGTTGGTGGTGGGGAGGAGAGAAGTGGTTTTTTTTCTTTTCTTTTTTTTCTTTTATGAGCGGGGGCTGTTTATCATGTAATAGAATCTTCCTTTCCTGGGGCTTTCGTAACATCACTTCTGGAGCTACTAGGGTTTCTAAAATTTCCCCAGAAGCTGACGAATTGAGCTAGTTCCAAACCCACTGGCCAGTTGCTCAATGATGCTATGCATTTTTGTGTTCAGTAATATTTATTGATTGCCTACCTTGTGCCTGGCACTGGGGATACTTTGGTGAACAAAGCAGACACATCCCGCCCTCATAGAGCTTAATTTCTAGTGGAAAATGAATAAGACCAAAGGACAAAGAAGAAAGGAGACAACAGTAGCAGGTAAATGATGTTAGCTTTCCTTTGCGTGGAGAAAATGAAATGGGAGGTGAGGTTGAGACATAATAGATAGAGGTGACCTATGAGGAGGTCATAAAGGAGATTTCCAAGGGTACAGGAGGGATGGCAGAAGTGGGGGAGTCTGAAGGTGGTTAGGACTGTGCCAAGGAGAATCTGGGTCTTATATTACACTACAGGGGGCCAAGACCTATGCAGTAGGCTGGCAGCATATAGACAGGTAGTAACTGTAGCTGGGGGGTATAGGAAGACAGAGAAAGAAGTGAATGTCAGGGTGAGGAGGTGTAAGCATGATATTTAGGAACATGAGCTATAAATCTGCGTATACAGGAAGATGAGGTTTCAATGTGGGTCCAGGCTGGGGAACGTCCGAGTAGATAATTTGTAGGTTTGGCTCATCCTTATGTGGTTTCATATCTCTTGAACATGGTGCATTGGTCCCTCTCCTGACAAACGGCACATGACAGAGTGGAGGGCCGGGCTCCAGGGCTCACCAGAGGCACAAGTGAAACATGCATTCTGAACATGTGACGGGAAAAGAGACGTCACACACACAAGCACACACAGTCACCCTCCTTCCTTTGTTACACTGAGATTGTTAGGTATGGAGTAGGGATTAGGACTACAGAGCTGCTGGTGGGGTTGACTGGGACACCTGAAGTATGGAGGTTACAGGAGGAAAGAGTATCTGCTGCTTTATGACATCTGCACTGAAGATCTATAACAATCTCATTCTGGGCAGCTCTCTGCTTCTCCTAGTCTGCAATCGAACTTTTCACAGTGAGTTAGTAATAAAAGCATCAACAAAGGAGAGAGCTCTTCAAATAGCACCAAATTGGCATTTGTACTCCTGAAAAGTGGAAAACATATTTTTGAGGTCAGATTTTTTATAGTTGGGAAGTCATTTTAACCAAAGCAACTAGCCTAGTGATGTGTTATTTTGACAATATAGTTTTATGTTCATTATATTCTGCAGTACTGTAATAACATTTCCCTCCATCCTTTGATAAATATTTATCTTGCCCTATTATGTTCCAGGTACTGTCCTAGATGCCCAGTGGGGAGAAGGACTAGCCCCAACCTTTCTGGAGCTTTTGCTCTTGTGTAAGATCAGGCCTGTGGAGCAGAGAGGCTTGGTGGGGACCAGAGGGCTGGGAGTCCATACCAAGGTCACTGTGGCCTTTCTGGATGTGTAGCCTTCCCTCCACCCTCCCAGGAGACATAGCTGGGCCGGCACCCATCACTGTTCACAGAGAAGAAGGTCATAAGTGTGCAGGGTACAAGGAGGCCCTGGGGCTGCTGAGTAGTGAGGGGAGAAGCCTCAGTCCAGCACTATCTGCTCCCAAAGACCAGACGCCGCCGCTTCCTTCACCCCTCCCCCCTCCTCAGGAAAGTTCTGCTTCCCCGCTTTGATTCCCCATCATCCTGGGGATGGAGTGGAGTGGAATCCACTTTGGTTGTGGCCAGGTTCCTGTGGAGCGTCAGAAGCCAAAGTCACACCGGTCTGGGAATGCGTCTAAGGTCAGTGCTAAAGCCCAGCTCTACTGCCTTCCCTGGGGCTCCTTCAAAACACGGCCTCCAGTCCACCTGCCCTGGGCTTTTCTGGCTGCCCCGCTCCATTCAACGTAGTCTCCCGCTGCGTGCTGAGCAAGTGTGCTGGGCACTGGGGACAAAGCAACATGAAGCACGTGCCCAGTGTGCCTGGGGTGGACACGTGATGGTTTGACGGAGTAAGAGCAGGGGCCTGAGGAGGCCTAAGGTCAGGAACACTTAACTCAAAGGGAGATGTGCCCAGACTTAAACTGATGCCACCTTCTCTTTAAGGATGCTCCCGCAGGGCAGGTCCATTGTGGTACCCCAGTGCTTAGCACAAGAGCCTGACACATAGTAGATGCTTGTTGTATCTTCGTTGAGTAAATGACTAAATACAGCCAGGCAGTAAATGTGGGTAAGCCATTGGGCTTGCAGCTCTCTCATGCCCTGGGTTGTGTGACCAAGATAGTTTCCCCTCCAGAGGGAGTTCCAAAGAGGTGCAGCAACCACCCCTGGTTCGGCATGGAGGATCTCACTATTAGTGACCTCTGAGGAGTCTTGGTTCCAGATGTGACGGCAGTGGAGCTAATGAAGCTGAGGCTTCAGGACTCCTCTCTTGACTGGGCCCTTCCAAGGCTGGGCATTCTCTGCTGGGGATGCAGGATGCCTGATCACCTGTGCCCTGGTGGTGTCAGCATGACTCCATGTATTGTACATAGAGCTCCCCAACACCTATCCCTGGGGGACATCACCAAACATGTGAGCCCTGATTTTAAAGCCCATGGAGAAGACTCTGAAGGAGACACCACTAAGATCCAGCCTTTACTGTCACCCTGCTCCTTGGGTACCTGTCTGGCAGGTGGGAGTGATGGTGATGACTGGACTGAGCTGGGCCAGATGCCCGGGGAATAACCTCTGGGCATAAAGCACCAGCTGAGCAGGAAACCTCACGGGAAGTTTTATGTGCGATATTACTAGTAACAAGCTGTGAAGCCAATTTTTTCAAATTACCAACAACACAAAACATATTTTGATAACACATGCCAGAGCGAAAATGGAATTATCTTTCCTCTCTTTAGAAAATCCATATTATATAAATAGATGGTCAAACAGGGTGCAGTCAGAAGTGTTAAAATATAGGGGAAAGAAAGTATCAGTATTCTTGAGGTGTGTTAGAGTGCAATTATTACTAATGAAAATATGATAGTATTCTTTTGGATTTTGTGATGTTTGTGTTGTCACATTTTAAAAATTTACAATCTGTGATTTCTAGTTCTAAATACTTTTATACCTGATTTTATATTTTGTATATTTTTTTCTTGCACTGTCTCTCCTTCCCCAAATTAGATAAGCTTCAGGATCTGCACAACATGGATATGTCAGTATGGTTCATCACTGCTGTAGTCATTGCTTATTTTTTTATGTAGGTGTTTTAATAAACATCCTTGAACCTACCATCCAATACCAAGAAATGAAACACCGGTAACATATGTATTTCTCCCATCCCATCTTCCTGCCTCCCCCTCCCGAGTCAATCACTGCCCCGAATCTTGTATTCATCATTCCCTTACTTTAAAAATGTGTTCACCAAATACGTGTGTTTAGTTTTAGTGTGTTATTGTTTTAAATCTTTATAAAAGTGGTATTGTGAGTCAGAATCACTAACTCAAATCGGATCTGAGAGAACATGTAGGCATCTTCTCCACTGTGTTTCTTCTGTGTTTACCTACTAAATCACATATCACATAGTACTGGACGTTTTAGTTAACATGAATGTCTTCTCTGTTTATCTTAGAAGCAGAGACTAGGTATACCCAATTCTAAATGCATGTGAAATATATGTAGACATATGTGCATTGCTGTTATTGTTGTTGAGTGAACACCTTATTACTTACTTGATCCATATGTGTTATAGCTGCTGAGATGCTAATAAAGAAAAATGGAAAGAGACCCCCAAAAAAGTGGTATTGTGCTGTTTGTGTATTTATGTTTCTGTTTGTGGACTGAAGACTCAAAATAGTAAAGATGTCCATACTCCCCAAATTAATATATAAGTTTGATGCAGTTTCTACAAGATACTGTGTTGAAGTAGATAAGCTTATTCTAAAATTTATATGGAAAGACAAAAGAACTAGAATAGCAAGAATAATTTTGAGAAAGAAAAATAAATTGGGAGAAATCAGTCTACTCAATTTCGAGACTTACTGAATAGCTATAGCAATCAAGATTGTGTGGTATTGGTGGCAGGACAGACACACAGATCAACAGAACAGAATAGAGAGCTCTGAAATCGACCCACACAAATATACCCAACTGATTTTTGACAAAGCTGCAAAAGCAATTCAACAGGGAAAGGATAGCCTTTTCCACAAATGGTGCTGGAGTGATTGAACATCCATAAGCAGAAAAATAAACCTGATCCAAACCTCACACCTTCTACAAAAATTAATCCAAAATGAATTGCAGACTTTAATATAAAGCATAAAACTATAAAACATTTGGGAAAAAAAATAGGGGGAAAATCTTTGTGATCTAGGGCTAAACAAAGAGTCCTTAGACTTGACACCAAAATCATGATCCATAAAAGGAAAAAATTATAAGTTGGACCTCATCAAAATTAAAACTTTTATTCAAAAAAATATTTTATTTCACCCTGTGGGTGAAAAACAAGCTACAGGCTGAGGAAAAATACTTGCAAACCATGTAACTGACAAGAACTAGTATTTAGAATATCTAAAGCATTCTCAAAACTCAACAGTAAAAAACTCAAACAATCCAGTTCGGAAAAGGGCAAAGATAGGCACAGACATTTCACCAGAGAGGATATTCATATGGCAAATAAGCACACAAAGAGATGTTCATCATCATTAGTCACTAAGGTCATGCAAATTAATACTACAGTGAGATAGCAGTACTCTCAGGATGGCTAAAATAAAAATAGTGACAGTGCGGAGAGACTGTATCACTCACACACTGCTGGTGAGAATGTAAGATGGTACAGCTACTCTGGAAAACAATTTGGCAGTTTCTTTAAAAACTAAACATGTAACTACCATATGACCCAGCAATTGCACCCCTAGGCACTTATTCCAAAGAAACGAAGACTTGTGTTCACATAAAAACATGTACATGGGGCTTCCCTGGTGGCGGAGTGGTTAAGAATCCTCCTGCCAATGCAGGGGACACGGGTTCGATCTCTGGTCCGGGAAGATCCCACATGCCGCGGAGCAACTAAGGCCATGCACCACAACTACTGAGCCTGCTCTCTAGAGCCCACGAGCCACAACTACTGAAGCCCGAGTGCCTAGAGCCTGTGCTCCACAACAAGAGAAGCTACGACAATGAGAGGCCTGCGCACCGCAATGAAAAGTAGCCCCCGCTCGCTGGAACTAGAGAAAGCCTGCGCACAGCAACAAAGACCCAACACAGCCAAAAATTTTAAAAAAACAAATAAATAAATTTATTTTTTAAAAAATCTTAAAAAAAACCCAACAACATGTACATGAACGTTAATAACGGTTTTATTTGTAACAGTCCAAAACTGGAACCAACTCAGATGTCCCTTAACAGGTGAATGGTTAAACAAGCTGGTGGTATATCCACATCACGGAATGCTGTTCAGCAATAAAAAGGGATATGCTATTGATATATGCAACAACTGTGCCAAATCTCCAGAAAATTATGCTGTGTGAAAAAAGCCAATCCCAAAAGGTTACACACTGTATGATTCCATTTACACAACATTCTCTAAATGACAAAATTATATAAATAGAGAACATGTGGCTCTCCAGTGGTTGCCAGGGATTAAGGAGGAGATGGGGACAGGAAAGAAGTGTATAAGGCCATAAAAGGGCATCATGTGGGATCCTGTGGTTGGAAACGATCTGTGTCTTCTCAACTGTATCAATGTCAACATCCTTACTGTGACACTGTGCTATAATTTCACCAGATATTACCATGGAGGAAACTGGGTGAAAGATACATGGGTCTCTCTATATTGGTTCCCACAACTGCATGTGAATTTACAATTAGTCTACATGTCTCAGTTTTCTGAGGAAGAGGAAAAAGAGAGTGTTGGTCAAAGTAATTTGAAAAGTTAAAGGTGCCCTTTATGTTAAATTTTAAAACTTAACAGCTGCCATGGCTGCTAATGTTGACCGTGATGGTGCCTCTGGTACTGGCTAGGTACTGTGGGTCACAGCTGTGGAATAAAGGAACCAACTCTCTATATCAAGACAAAAGACCTGAGTTCAAATCTTAACGTTACCACTTACTAAGTCCTTGACCTCTGGCAAGTCATTTGTGCCTCAGTCCCTTGGTTTGCCCTGCTTCTCTCTCCGATTCCCCTGTGATTCAGATGGGGCTGACCTATACTTCCTGGCCAGGTATGGCCACAAGGCTGAGGTCTGGGCATTCAAAGACTCACCAACCTGGCCAAAATGATTTGTTCTGGTATCAGGTCTTGATCAAGGCAGGGCCAGTTAGAGTCTTCCTTAAGCCTTCTTCTTTTCTTCCCCAAGAGCTATCAGAAAGGGCACTCTCTTTTCCTCTGGGACTGGGACTCTAAGAATCACATGGGAACTGCTTGGAATCTTCTTTCCCAGACACATGGAAGAAGCAATAACTTGATATTGTTAGAGTTCCTAGATCCAGCCAGGCCTGAAGCCAGCTACTGCAATAAATATTCTTTGCTTTTTTTTTTTTTTTTTTTTTTTTTTTTGCGGTACGCGGGCCCCCCACTGCTGCGGCCTCTTCCGCCGCGGAGCACAGGCTCCGGACGTGCAGGCCCAGCGGCCACGGCCCGCCAGCTACTGCAATAATTATCTTTTGCTTTTTTTTTTTTTTTTTTTTTTTTTTTGCGGTACGCGGGCCCCCCACTGCTGCGGCCTCTTCCGCCGCGGAGCACAGGCTCCGGACGTGCAGGCCCAGCGGCCACGGCCCACAGGCCCAGCCGCTCCGCGGCATGCGGGACCCTCCCAGACCCGGGCACGAACCCACGACCCCTGCATCGGCAGGCGGACTCCCAACCACTGCGCCACCAGGGAAGCCCAATATTCTTTTCTATTTATGCTAATTTGAGCGAGATTTCTGTCACTGGCCCTTAAAAAAGTACAACGATTATTATTTCATTTAACTGCTCTGAGCCTGTTTTATTATATACTTATATATATTTATTTATCTATTATACAAATAGATATAATAATAATAATCTCATTGGATTGTCATACTTAATAGATCATACACACACATCTTTGTTCCTTTCCTCCACTCCTAACCAGCTGATTAACTTGAATAGAGTCACAGAGAAATTTATAACAGAATAGACTAAAAGGTCATAGTTGGAGGGGTTTTAAAGGTCATCTAGACCACCCATTCTACCCTTGAATCTTTTCTACGCCTCCCACTTAATATTCTTGAGTCTTGCCTGTTCACAGTGAGAATAACCACTTTTTAAATTTTTTTACCACATGGTGTGTTTAGGAGGATCAAATGGCTTGATGCATATCAAAGCATTTTGCACAAAACATTAAGAAAATAGTTATTATCTTACAAGGAGTTTGTGGTCTGGCAAAAGAGATAAGGAATACTCCGAGAATCCTCTATACAGAGGTTCTTAAAATATAGTGTGCATAAGAATAACATGAGGAACAGGGCAGGCTGATCAAAATGCAGATCTCCTCCTTCTTACAAACACCCAGGTCATCCTGGAGTCAAAGGAACACAGCACTTAAATGCCTGCTGCCAACAATCAGAGAAGGGTTCATTAGGAAGGTGCAGAAAAGGCATCTGGTCTGGAGTCAGGATGGGCTCCCGGAGGAAGGCTTCATAAGTGGGGTTGTCCCTGAAGCGGACTCAGAGCTGAGGTGTCAGGAGCAAAGAACTGGTTAAAGGTGTGCTCCCAGGGAAAACTGGTAAGGGAGGGGTGGAGCAGGTTGCATCAGGGGAAGAAGCCAGACAGGGTGGAGTTGCAGTGAAGTTCCACACTCAGCCCGATCCTAGGGGAGCTCTGAAGTGTGAATGACACCTCAATACTCCCTCTCTGGTCAGTCATTGGCTATGGGGTGGATGGATAGGGATCAACTCCTACCACGTGCAGCTTTCCCTAGACACTTGTGTTCCAGTGTCCAAGAGCAACGTGCCGAAGGTCACAGGTGCTAGCCATTAGCAACAAAGCTCCAAGAAGCTAGAGGATGGGAGCTTTGAGAATCTGGGCAGGGCACTGACGGTGTCCATGACTGAGGCCTGGGGTAGCACCTGGAGGCTGGGTGCATGAGCTAGGAAGGAGGAGGAGGAATCAGAATCCTGGACTGAAAGCACCATGGGATAGATTCCACGTGGCCAGAGCTGCTACTCTCCTGTTATTTCTTGTATTCCCAGCTGAGCACAGATAAACATCCAGAGCATTTGGCAATGTGACCCACCTTCCCACAGCCCCTCCTTCTCTGCCCCACACCACACAAACGAAAATGAAATATTTTTAGCCGTGCTCATTTGCTGTCTGTCTCTCCAGACAGGGTTGCATAAGAAGGGCTGTTTTCTTCCCTGCAGAACTGCAGAGGGATGGTTAAGCTGCACACGATGGTAAAGCCATTTACACACGGAGAAGCAGCCAGTGTGGCTCGGGGTGGTGGGGGGTTGGCAGGTCCCAACACTCTTGGCACACAAAGGGAAAACCTGACAAATGCCGGGGAGGTGAAGTGACTTCATACAGGGGCTGATTTACCACAGAGAACAATACACAAGGCTTCCAAGTGCCCCTATCTTTTTGGATTTTTTTAAAATCAGAAACTGTTACAGCTGTGAGAAGGACTTTTACAAGCAGATCACCTGGCCTGAACTGACCATTTATAAATACGAGAAAACTGAGACCTCAAACTGGGGAAGGGAAAGGGACCAATACTTGTGAAACGGCCACTACTGGTACCAGGCACTGTGGGGGACGCTTTTCCAGACTGTTTCATCTTAGCCCCACAATGGCACTGTGTGGAAGGGTTACAAGCACCACTTTTATAAATTAGGGTGCAAGCTCAGATACAAGCTCAGAGAGGTGAATAACTTTCCCTAAGTCTCACAGCTAAGCAGGGAGCTGAGATTAAAACCCAGGTCCAGCCCTTGTTTGTTTTGCCCAATCTTCAGGGTAAGCAGGGGAATGAATTTATAGCCAGCCATGCAAGAAACTGTGCCTGCTGCTTTTCTCTCAAGTGTCAGTGCCATGAGGGAAGGACACCATCTCTTTGTTTATTTCTGTATCCCAGAGCCTGGAACAGGGCCAGGAGGAGCTCAATAAGCAAGCCTTTATTTATTTTTTAAAGCTTTTTTTCTTTTGGCTGTGCTGGGTCTTCATTGCTGCATGCAGGCTTTCTCTAGTTGCAGCGAGCAGGGGCTACTCTTCATTGTGGTGTGCGGACTTCTCATTGCGGTGGCTTCTCTTGTTGTGGAGCACGGACTCTAGGCTTGCGGGCTTCAGTATCTGTGGCACATGGGCTCGGTAGTTGTGGTTCACGGGCTCTAGAGCACAGGCTCAGTAGTTGTGGTGCACGGGCTTAGTTGCTCTGTGGCATGTGGGATCTTCCCAGACCAGGGCTCGAACCCATGTCCCCTGAATTGGCAGGTGGATTCTTAACCACTGCGCCACGAGGGAAGTCCCAAGCAAGCCTTTATTGCACATCCCCTTTATGCAGCCACCTGTCCTATGAAAGATGAAATAGTGCTGTCCCTTGGGGTGCTCAAGCTAGAGTTAATAGGACAAGATGCACACATGGAAAATGCTGGAAAAGGGTCCTAGGTGACACAGATGCATGTATGAGCTGGTGTGGTCCAGATGGGTCTGGGTCCAGGGCAGCTTTGGGTGTGTGTGTATTTCACCACTGCTCTACTCACCTCCACTACCACCATGCTCTAGCTGAAAGGAACGGTTCCTCATGCCTTTCCAACCAGAGCCTTGGCCCCAAATGGGCTCCTTCTGATTCCCCAGGTTCCACCAGCCTTCAATGATTAGCTTTAGTGTCATCTCCTACAGGGAGCCCTTCCTGAACCTTTCAGCTGGAGGATATTTCTCCCACCTCTGAGTTCCCATAACACTTGACTAGTACCCATTCTGTGGCATGTGCCTTATCTCCTTTACTGACCCCCAAGATTCAGGTATTTGGTTCACCACTGTAGCTCCAAACACCTGACAAAGAACCTGCACACTTTGGTGCTCCCCAAGCATGTGATGAGTGAGCCAACGGAGGAATGGATGGAGAGATGGGTACCAGACAGACAGGGGCGCCTGGTGCTTTCTGGAGTATGTGGGTGTCTCCGTGACATGGTTCGAGGAGCACAGGAGCCGCTCACCCTGAACTGAACAACCCACCCCAGCGTGGTGCCGCCCCTCACATCTACTATTAGCCACTTACTGCTTTGAGTTAAGGTAGAGGTAGGAAACTCCCATCTCCCTAGCTAAAGGAAGCCCTTGGCTTAATTTCAACTCATGTGGAGCAAGTAGCAAAAAGTGATATCCCTATTTGGCACTTATAGTTGCAAACAGGCAACATGGCTATAAACACCTTTGCTATAATATCTTGGAGAAGTGGTTTTCAAACTATGCTCTGAGCCACCCCCAGGGTTCTATAAACAACTTGCTTCCATTTCTCTTATTGATTTTATGTTTCTCCCATTCAATTTGTTTGAACAAATTTCAAATTAAGAAGTTTATGGATCCAGGACTTCCCTCGTGGCGCAGTGGTTAAGAATCCGCCTGCCAATGCAGGGGACATGGGTTCGAGCCCTGGTCCAGGAAGATCCCACATGCCACGGAGCAACTAAGCCCGTGCACCACAACTACTGAGCATGCGTGCCACAACTACTGAAGCCCGCATGCCTAGAGCCCGTGCTCTGCAACAAGAGAAACCACTGCAGTAAGAAGCCCGCACACTGCAACAAAGAGTAGCCCCCACTTTGCCACAACTAGAGAAAGCCCCCCATGCAGCAACGAAGACCCAACGCAGCCAAAAAAAATTTATGGATCCATAAGATGGAAACATCACACCCTGCATCCCACCTGCCTGTCTTTCTCTGTGCATCTGGGTCCCCCCCGAGCCATCATGGGTGCCTGGATCCATGTAGAGTTCAGAAAGCTGCCTCGAAGCCCAGTTTCCTTCTCACCAGATTGCAAGCCCTGGAGGACAGGAGCTATGCCTTGCTCATTGCATGGTCCCCCAGCACCTAGCACATTGCCTTGCACTCAGTGGGTGTTGAGTGTTTCTTCTTTAGTTTCTTCACATAAGAAGGGGGAAAACAGAATAGATGGATTAGGTGCTTTGAGGGAATTGGAGCATTTGGTAAAATTCCTGATGAACATGTGACAGGTATTTTTGGAACACTAAGGGGAATAATGGGAATATAGAAAACCAAGGAAATGGAGGTGTGGGTGGCAGACAGGAAGAAAGCCATTACTAAGTCTAGTCCTGCCCCCTAGCTCAGGCTCTCCCCCACAGCCTGCCACACGTGGGGCCCTGTGCACGTGTGTGTGGACACACAGCCTTCATATCTGCATTCCATCCACACCCCACCAGAAAGCATCTGCCTCTTGGCCACCCCCAGGGCCGAGGGGTGTGCACCCACCAGTGTGCTCTCCTTCTTTGGAGAGACGGTTCTGGAGAAGATTCCCTGGAAGTGGGCTT
Organism: Physeter macrocephalus; assembly: GCF_002837175.3. Classification (NCBI taxonomy): domain Eukaryota; kingdom Metazoa; phylum Chordata; class Mammalia; order Artiodactyla; family Physeteridae; genus Physeter; species Physeter macrocephalus. The sequence goes on from NC_041224.1 coordinate 60,931,421, forward strand.
GGGGCCATTTGACTAGGGAATTTGGGGTCCCAGGAACCCAAAGCATGGTCTAGAGGGGAGGGGTGTGGGCCCCAGGATGGGACATCACTTTGGCCCTGTGAATGCCTCGGTCCTTCCACAGAGATGTAGCCACAGGAGGGCCAGCATGGGGCCCAGGACAGGAACCCCAGAGGCCCAGGTCTGAGGGATGAACTCCAGGGGGAAACAGAGTTATAGGCCAAAGGCAGTAAACACTGTCATTACTTGACCCATCATGAACAATTTCTACACAGGTCTAATAATGGGAACACTGCTTACTACTTCCACTAGAATTTGTGCTTTTGAAAATATGGGAGTAAAGCAAGTGGGAGAGTCATGGGTAAAAGTGTTAAATCCCAAACTACCATGACAGGAAGCCAAGAGATTTTGCTAAAAACAAACTATTCAAGAAATAGTGGTGTAAACACACACACACACACACACACACACACACACACACACACACACACACATTTCTTTTTAAAAATCTAAAGTCCCAACCAGAGAAAGAGCTGAAAGAATTGAAAGCTGGTGCTGCTAGAGAGAGGGTAGGGGGCAGAGGACCACAGTTTTTCATCGATTTTTAGCACAATTTTAAAAAATGTGTATGCAGTACTTTGGTTAAATAAAAATTAAAACATAAAAGATGACTCTGGTAGCTCTGTGGAGGATGGACACAGGTGGAAGATTGGAGGCAGGGAGGCTGGGGGAGGGTCACAGGACAGGGCCTGTGGAGGAAGCTTTCTGGGAAAGGCAAGGCCTGAGTGAGGAGCTGCAGGTCTGGGACCCTGGAAGACTCAAGTGTTGGGGGACCGAGGGGTCAGCTGAGGGCAGGAATGCCATGGGGCAGGCAAGGCAAGCATCCTGGGCTGGCCTCAGAGTGAGACTGGGGTGTGCGAGCTCAGTCCTGCCTTGGCTGCAGCTGCTGCGGTGGCCGTGAGCCCCTCCATCAGCTCCCTGACCGACACGCAGGCACCTTCATGACAGCTAGGGAGGGGGCCCAGGGTTCCCATGGCAATGGGACAAAGAATCCCAGGCAAGGAGAAAGAAAATGATGAAATTGCATCTGGCCCCGAAATAAAAATAGCCAATAGTTGAGATTGTTAAGAAAGAGGAAAAACAAAAACAGTGTTTGGTACATGAGTCACACCAATTTCTCCCAATTACCAGCTTTTAGGCTCCAAAGCAAGCATCTGCTTGAGGAGCCTTGGAATGTCGTGGTGGTGAGGCTGCAGGGCTCTGACTCCTCCTGCCAACCTCACATGAGCCTCTGTCCAGTAGAAGTCGTCACCTGCCCGGAGCCAATGGCCCTGCTGGCAGCTGGGTGAGAGGGGAAGCCCAGTGCACTGGCAGCCAGGAGAACTGGTGTGTCACGTCCCTCTCTGGGTCTCAGTTTCTCCCTTCGCAAAGTGAGGAGCTGGACTGAAAGACTTCAAGGCCCCACTGGCTGTTTTCTACATGGTCTGTCGTGCTTTGGTGTGGAGGAGCAACGGAGGTGGCTATGGCCATGACACTGGTGCTTAGATTATTTAGTTATGTTTCAGGGGTGTATTCCTCTGTCAACAGACTACAGAGAGAATGCTGAACCCTGGCAGTGGCTCCCATTCAGAAGACTGGGTGGAACTTTTGGCAAAAATCTATCCATCTGTGAGTTTAGAGGGAGAGAAGGCGGTCTGTGGGCTTGGCTGGGCACACAAGGGAGGTTTCTTGAGGTCGTTTCAAGCTTGGAGAATCAGATGGATGCTCAGCTGCTCAGGCTGGTTCAGGAAAGGGTACCTAGATGCAGGGGGATGGGCCAGACGGGGATGGAGCTCTACAGAACTCCCTGACCTATCCATGAGTTCAAGGCAAGCTTAGTAGTAACTTTCCCTCGCTTCTGGGTCTGCACCACCTTGCTACATCTGCACACTCCCTTTCTCCACAGAGCAAGGGCTTCGTAACTTACAAGGATTAGAGTATGCATGCTTGGACGACTGGCGGTGGGAGAGAATTTAAGTAGTGCAGGGAGACTGTGGCTGTCATTTCACTCAAGATGAATGGCAGGAATGTTCTGGACCCTTGGTCAGTCTCAAGGCTGCAAACCTCACCTGGTGAGACACTGATCAGAGGGCCCAAGCCCTGCGAGATTCCATTCTATAGACCCTGGTGTGCAGCAGGGCCATGGGTCATTGGTCTTTTTGATGAGAGGCTCCTGGTAGCCTGCCGCTGGGTTGCCAGGGTTTGAACCTGGTGCTGCCTCTTACAAGATGAGTGATCTTGAGCAGGGTCCCACAGGAAACAAACAGCCCCTCACAGAGTTTGCAGAAGGGGTTATTTACAGAGGTGTGCACAGGGGAAAGGGAACTCATAAAGGATGGGGCAACTCCTACAGAGGAGGTTGTTCTGCCTCTAGGACTGAAAGGGCTGGTGGGGAGGGAGCTGGGCAAATACTCTGATCTCCCTGTCTTCCCACCAGAGGACAAGGGAGCAGGTAAAGTTGACTGTAAATCAGCCCCTCAGGACACAGACCATCTGGGAGAAAGGTGAAGGGTGGATCTGGAGGGACAAAGGCCAGCACACATGACCTTTCTGTGCCTCACAATTTGTAAAATTGTGATGATAACACCTACCCCTTAGGGCTACTGTCACATTTAAATGAGTAAATCTACATCCATAGCTATATCTGTTGCTTAGAACAGTGCCTGGCATATAATGCATGATGTATAAGTATTTGCTATTACCCATCTTATTATCATGCTCCCACACAAATTTGTTCCCATCCTCTAGGTACTTAAGTTTCCTTCCTCCCTTTTTTTTTTTTTTTTTTTTTTTTTTTTTTTTTTTTTTTTGTGGTACGCGGGTCTCTCACTGTTGAGGCCCTCCCGTTTCAGAGCACAGGCTCCGGACACGCAGGCTCAGTGGCCACGGCTCACGGGCCCAGCCGCTCCGCGGCATGTGGGACCTTCCTGGACCAGGGCACGAACCCGTATCCCCTGTATCAGCAGGCGGACTCTCAACCACTGCGCCACCAGGGAAGCCCTCCTTCTCCCCATTTATCCAAATCTGTTCCCTGCCAGCTGGCTCTTGGGAAGGGCCTATTTATCAATTCATAGAGAGTGTACATAACTGATAACAGCTTCACAAGTTACCTTCTGAATGCCTGGGGGAATTTGCATTTTAATAGGAAACACTGCTTCATCCAAAGGTGTGAAGCTCTAATGGTGGAACTATAGGTCTTTTGTTGCTGCTGCAATTGCAAGTGAGTGGTCTTCTCTTCCTACACTGAATACTAATGACCAGTGGGGGATACTGGGGAGCAGGGAGGCTTCCTGTGGCCCCTGATGAGGGACTGAGCTGTGAACATCTGACAGAAGGGAGTGGTCGAGCTCCATCAGTCACTTGCCAGTGCCCCAGAAGCCAGCCCTGACCCTGAGCTGGCGGACACCTCTGTGTGAGGCCCTTCAAAGCTGGGAGAGTGCCTTCAGTGCCCAGTAAACAAGGTGCCCAGAGAGTGTTGACCTAGCCTTGGGTCACCTAGGTGGCTGACGGTGAGGCCAGGATTTGAACCAAGAGTCCTGACCCCAGGCTGAGGTCCTTCCTTCACCCCTGACTGTCCACTTTGAAGTGTACACCCTTGAGTGGCCAGAGACATCCCTGGGCAGTGATCTGAACTCACCAATTGGCCTTGGAGCAGCTTGCCCTTTCAGCCAGAGGGGAATGTATCACCCAGGAGAGGTTCCATGTGTGACTCAAGCTGAGAGTCGCACTTGGAGTGTGAAGCCCCTCCTGTTCTCAGCTCCATCCAGCACTTGTGACCCTTGATCCTGCGCATGTGGCCTTGGTAATGACTCTCTCCTCTGTTCCCACCTATGGAGATGCCCCTCAAGTGAGGTTTCTGTTGACCTCAAAAAGCCCCTCCCTCCACCTCATAGCCTGAGCCACCTCCAGGCCATTGGTCACATGCTGTGGGAGGCACATGCATGTGAGCTGATTGTTTATGCAGTGTTTGCTCACAATAGCAACAAGGACCCCTTCTTCTGCAGCCCTTTGGTAGCAACATGTCATCACACTAGGAGGGGCTATAATGTAACTGGCAGAAGAAGGCATTCAAAAAACAAGCTTAGGCTCATGAAAGCATCTGTAAAACAAGCTCAGACTCAAGAAAGCATCCAAAAAGACCAAGTTTGGACTCAAGCTCTCTCCCCAGCTCCTGACTCATTTGTACAACTCAAGCCTTGCTCCGTGGTGACAGGGTCAGTCCCCCTCTGCCATATCTTAACCTCTCGAGACTTCATGACCCCTGACCCAGCATCACTCACACCCAGGTACCCCATATTCCAAGGCTGAGAGAAGGAAGCCATGTGGCATCAAGGATCTTAGAAACAGGTGAAATCTTATGATATTGAAGTTGAAAGGTTCTAAATTTTGCATGAATATGCAGTTTTCTTGTGGTCCAAGCTTTCATCAGATTCCCAAAGAGGTCATGTATTAGTCAGGATAGACTAGGTAATGTTGTGGTAACAAATGATCCCCAGATCTCAGTGGCTGATGACAACAGTGAATTTTAAGAGAGCCCCTGGTTGGAGTCTATTCCCTGTCCCTGTTCTCCTTCCCTAACATCCAGCTGCCCATCTTTGTAAGAACAAACTAAAAAACAAAAGACAAACATAATCAAGTTGCTTTACTAGATGATCCTTTATGTGTCAGGCACACCAAGAACCAGGTGTTTTATGAAGTGCTGTCTTATTGGATCTTGTGAGGCAGAGGAAGAAACAGGTTCACAGAGGGGAAGTGACTTGTTCTAAGCCACCCAGCTAGTTGTCTAGCCAGAAGCGGGGCTGAGGTTTGAACCCAAGACTTCCCCAGTAGCTTCAGTGACTGAACCCTACCACTTGCAACCCTCCCAACCACAATGCTGCTAGTTCCAGTGCTTTCAAGTTTCTGGTAGCATTTCCATTTGTTTGGTAAATATTCATTGAGCCCCTCCCATGTGCTGGGCACTGTTCTAGGTGCCAGGGTTCCAGGGGCAAATAAAATCGACACAGGGTACAGGCAAGGGGAGAGAATGGATTGGAAGTAGCAAAGAGAGAACTAGACCAGTGACTGATGAGGAAAAAAAGCTTTAACTGGAAGGAATGGTGCCTGTGGGGATTCAGTCTCCATCCAGATTGGCCAGAGCTATTCACAAGTCTTCACAGTGAACCAAGTACTCTGCCTCCAGCATGGGGGATGTGGCCTGGAAGGAATTCTGGGGATGTCCCTGCACCACTGAGCCTGGACTGTTTTTTGTTTTTTTTTAAACTGTGGAATCACATTCATTTTCTCTCCAACAGCATGGGATCTGGTTTGTAGAAGATGTTCTCCAAATGTTTATTGAATGAGTGAATTAACAAGTGAACAAATGAATGATGACTGACAGTGGGCAAGCCCCTTCCATTCTCTGGGCCTCAGTTTCCGCATCTGTCCACTGAGATGTTGTCTAAGGCCCTCTTCACGGCCCACATCTGATGATTAATGTGATAGCAGCATGCCTGTGTGGTTGGAAACCCTGCTTGCTGGATCTGCCCAAATGGGGCCTGTGTGTCAGTCCCTAAAGCTGACTTCTGGATTGGCTGGGTGATTTTGCCCCAGAGACAATGTCAGTATGGGAATCAAATCCAGCAGCGTGTTGTGGAGTGGGTGATGAATTCTCCAGGGCCAGGGGAGCTGGATTCAAGGACTCTGTGGCCAGGGTTCGTAGTCGGACGGGTGTGATCCTAGAAGTACAGACAGGAAATATCTTTTCCCAAATACCTCTCCTGCTGGTGCCTGAATTTCCACCATTTGTGATTTAGTCCATTGAGTTCAGCATCGTTTTTTATATGTTTTGTGTGTGTACGTGTGGGTCCTCTTTATAAATGCTAAACCCCTTGACAGAATGATGGAGCTTTTAAATAAAATTCAATTCCTGTTTGCCTTTTAGGTTCCAGCCTCTGTATAGGGGTGAAAGGTATATGGAACTCCTTCTACTACCTTTGCAACTTTCCTGTAAATCTAAAACTATTCTCAAATTTCAAATATTTATTTAAATAAATTAAAAATTCCCTCTGCAGGCATCATGGAGGATGGAGTTGAGTGGGGAGGACCACAGCATCCCTGTGGCAGTGAAGACCTGTGCTCTGCTACTGTCAGTGTGGCTGAAGGGAAGGGGACATAAATGAGGGACACATAGGTAGGAGGCGAGACAGGACTTGACAACTGGTTGGGTGTGAGGGCAAGAGTCAAGGTGATGATCCAGTCTGAAGACCAGTGCCAGGCATGGAGGACACCTCAGGAAAGGAAGGGAGAGGCTGCCACAGACCAACCTGGGCAGCTGGGGCCAGGGGAAGTACACCAACCCAGTGCCGCTGGAGCATTCCCCAGTTCATGTACTGGGAGGCCATACTCTTTACAACAGTGCTTACCAAACTATCGGTGGTGAAGGACCAGATTTTTGTTTTTAGTTTCTAGAATGTATTTCCAGTCCAATGAAGGTCAATATTTTGGTCCACACCCTGTTCAGTGAGGCAAGTCCCCTGATCACATGCTTGGATGTCAGGCAATTTCAAACTCTACAAACATTTCTGAACACTTACTCCCCCGTTGCTGTTTTTAACCTTGCTGCAGGCCAGTAAAAACACAGTTGATGGACCAGCACTGGCCACTTTCAACCTCACAACTACCCAAGAGTTAGGGACTATGATTCTCAATGTACAGATGAGAAAACTGAGACTCAAGAGAGGTCTGTCACCTACCCAAGGTCACACAAAACTAGTAAATTGCAGACAGCAGAGATTTAATCAGTCTCTAAAAGCAACAATGTCCCTGCTTCCATCATACACCCCCATCAGGTACTCAGGCAGACCTCTTTTCCTCAGGCCCTTCAGGCTGTTTTCAATGCTCCTCTTTACTCCTTTTCCCTGGAGGTTGAATCACGGGTTGCTTTGACTCCAGAAAAGGAGAATGTGGAGGGGAATGCCTTTGCCAGAAGTGACCTCACAACCCTTCTCCCCAGGGCCTGGAGGGGTGGCTGGAGTGTGCAGAGTACTCAGAGGAGACCTCGCCAGCGTGGCCGGGAGCACTGACCTTGACCCGGCATCGTTTCCGGGGCTCTGCTGCCCACAGGCTGGGAGGGGAGGGAGGGTCCCACAGCATCCCGCCCAAGGACAGCCCCTTGGGTGACTCCAGGTAGCACTTAGCGCTGATTACTGACAACAACAGCATGGTCCGAGGGCCCGTCACATGTCAGGCGCAGGGCAAGGTGCGAAGATACTCATTTGTGTTTATTTTTTTATTTTTATTTTTTTTTTGTGGTATGCGGGCCTCCCTCCGCTGTGGCCTCTCCCGTTGCGGAGCACAGGCTCCGGACGCGCAGGCCCAGCGGCCATGGCTTCACGGGCCCAGCCGCTCCGCGGCATGTGGGATCCTCCCAGGCCGGGGCGCAAACCCGGTTCCCCTGCATCGGCAGGCGGACGCGCAACCACTGCGCCACCAGGGAAGCCCGTTTGTGTTTATTTTTGCTCCATGGAAGAATCGGGAAGATGCTATCTCCTTGGGTTTCTATTTTTCACATAGAGTTCTTTCCCAATCTGAGACGAAGCTGGGCTTTGGGGATCCCCTTCTTCAGAGATATTTGCAGGGACGAAAGAGGAGTGGATTTGAAACAATCTCCTTTTCAGGGTCTGAGAAAGCCTAAGCTTTCAGAGGAGATGGTGCCAGAAAAGACAAGCAGTCCCTGTGGGATGGGTAAGGGGGCAACAGATGGTGGAGATTCCCAGCTCTCGGGAAAGGAGCTGGAAGTCGATGGGTCTGTGGGTAGTGGGGACCTGAGGTCCACTCCCTGGGCCAATGGCTGAACTATGGGCCTAGGGAGATTCATGCATTTATGTATCAAATATTCACCAGCACCCACTGTGTGCGCACACACATCTAGGTTCTAAGGATACCGTGGTAAATAAGACAGACTTTAAGAAAATAACAACACATTTCTTGCACGCGTCTCTCCTCCAGCTCCTGGCTGTGGTTATTCTCTTGTCCCTGAATTCTCCCCTCTGGCCTCTACTTACTCGCCCTGTCCCACAGCAGAGGGACACTCTCTTACTCAAAACCTTGATATTCAGTGCCTCCATTTTAGCAAAGGATAAAGTGCATGTTCCTTGTCAAGCTACAGGCCATTAGAATGAAATAAACAAGATCGTGTGTGACTACCACTGGCATACCCTCCTTGGCACCCATGTGTGCACAGTTGCCCTCACCCTCTGCATCCAGGCCAGCTCTCACCCCTCCACCCTCATTCCCAGTGCATCCGTTTCATGCTCTGGCAACACACAACCACTCCTTACAATTCACTTTCAGGTCTCTGCTCTCCCTTCCTTATACGCTTTCCTCTGCCGCAAACGATTTTGGGATTTCCCATTCTTCAGCATATTGAAATGTTATTAACTGCCCAAGGTCCAGCTCACAGGCCACCTCCACTGGGAAGCCGTCTCTGATTACCATGATCAGAATGAATGCTTGCTGCTCTCTGTTCCCAACGGCCTGACTCACACATACTCATTATAACCTCCCCACTCGCAGCCAACCCCTTCCATTTCTTCTGCAGAGCACGCTGCTTGGGCTACTCTCTGTTGGCCCTCATGCTCTGCCCCTACTATGCAGAGTGTGCTCACCAAGGAGTTGTTCTCAAACCTGTTTACGTGGCTTGTTCTTGTCATTGCCCAGATGGAAGATCCACACAGGCTCAGCCATAATCAGACTGAAGCAAGAGGACAGGGGCCCAGACAGGGCTGGCCCCAGCAAAGGAGAACTGAGCTTACAGGGTGTATTGAATTTGATGGAGAAATGTCTATGGTTCTGACTGAAAGTTAGGGGCTGAATTAATCGTAGATTCATGGAAAGTAAACAATTGAAAAAAGAAAAGCAATTACTGACTCCTAAAAAAACCCAAAAGCTCTTCAAAAGAAAGAAAAATGTAAACATAGTAGACTGTGTGCTATGTGTATTATTTACACACTTACAATCAGGTCAATACTGAATAGAGATTAAGTAAAAATTGTGATACAACTATATTGAAGGGATGGGAGTTTGGGAAGCATGTGTGTGTGTGTGTGTGCGTGCGTGTCTGTGTGTGTGTGTGTGTTAGGATTGGGACAGAATGTTAGAGAGCTAAGTTGTCATTTGACAGTTAATGGCTAAATCTAAAGCTGAAAAATCAAGAATCAGAATTATAAGCTTATTATATAGAAGTATGCAGGTACATGCACTCCAAAAAGTACTGAAAGTGGTTGCCTCGTTTTCAAAATCAGGACACTGCTGTTTTTGCTATAAATTTTACGGTACTATTTGCTTTTTTAAAACTAAGAACGTATATAGCTTTGGTTAGAATTTTAAAATGTTCGATATAGGTAAGAGACCAGCTGACTCCTGTTATTGCCACACAGCAAGCTCCTCCTGAGGAGACAGTGGTGGAGCGGGACTGGACAGAGCAGCCCTCGGCCCTCTGGGACCGTTTGTTCCCTAGGGAAGGGTGTCGAGGAATCTGCTAGGGCACAGCTGATGCATCTGGTCGTGTTTTATTTTCATGGCTCAGGAGCACAGGGTGAAGTAGCTCCTCATTAAATGGTATGTCTCCTGTCAGGAGGGCGCACGGTGGAAGGCATTAGTTGGAAGGATGCTTGGAGAACAGGGGCAAGCCAGGATTAGGGTATTTGTTTTTCCTCTGAGACCCAGACACTTCTGGTAACTATTGTTTCCAAATGTGGTTTTTCGAAAACTTATTTTTTTCAAATTCCACGGGCAGCCCAGACTGATTTGTCCGTCTAGGAATTTGAGGGGCTGAGAGCACAAATAACATTTTATAAGAGAAGAGGGATCAAAGCCAGCAGCTTTTTGCAGAATCCACTCAGGTCTTGCACTTTGGGGATCACACCTCATTAACAACCCCATCCCCGAGCCTCACCAGGTTGTGCTTTTTTGTTTTGTTTTGTTTTTAAGATCTTTATTGGAGTATAATTGCTTTACAATGGTGTGTTAGTTTCTGCTTTATAACAAAGTGAATCAGTTATACATATACATATATCCCCATATCTCCTCCCTCTTGTGTCTCCCTCCCTCCCAGGTATGCTTCTGGAAAAAATGAAAACACTAATTTGAAAAGGTACATGCATGGGGTGCATGTATCTTTTCAAATTAGTGTTTTCATTTTTTCCAAGTTCATTCTCTAGTAGGTCTGTGTCTTTATTCCCATCTTGCCCTTAGGTTCTTCATGACCTTTTTTTTTTTTTTTTTTTTTTTAGATTCCATATATATGTGTTAGCATACGGTATTTGTTTTTCTCTTTCTGACTTACTTCACTCTGTATGACAGACTCTAGGTCCATCCACCTCACTACAAATAACTCAATTTCATTTCTTTTTATGGCTGAGTAATATTCCATTGTATATATGTGGTTTTTAACAAGCTGCCCTTCAACGTGCTCTGGTTTCTTGTCAATGTTTTCCAGGCAAACTGCTGTTTTCTCCTGGTGCTGGGACCAGTCCCCAGTGCCCAGACCCCAGTATACAAGGGGTTTTGTGCTTTGCTGACATACAGTGGTCCCTCAGTATACAAGGGCATTGGGGGATTGATTCCAGGACCCCTGTGGGTACCAAAATCTGCAGGTACTCAAGTCCCTTACATAAAAGTTGGCATTGGCTGATGGGGCTATGGAGGGCCAACTGTATATAGGACTTCTTTCTCAGTGTTCTTTCCCTCCCCCTTAAAGCAATCGTTTTGATGTCTCTAATGCTTTACAGTCATAAAGCACCTCAGTTGATCTATGTAATATCAACATGAATGGGCAAGGATTACTGTTTCCATTTTACAGGTGGGTTAACAGGCTGAGAAAGGTTAAGGGACTCGCCTATGATCACACAGCTAGAAAGAGCAGAGTTGGGAATTGAACCCAAGTCTCCTGAGTCCTCAGTGAGAACTCTGCCCAGCATCAGTCACCTCTGAAGGTGCCAGCCCTCAGCCTCCATGCAGTAGCCCGTGCACCCTCACCCTGACATAGCACCTAGGCTAGCTTACCACCTGCCTTCCTCACATGGAGCCAGGTCTCCAGGCCTCTCAAGCTCCTGTCCTCCTACTCCCTAACCTTGGCCCATTTCTTAGAGCCTAGGTTTCAACTATGACCATCAGTTGGACAGTCTGAAGCTAACTCACTCTAAAGGGTGAATGAATGCTACTCAGCCCTTCCCAGGTGAGAGTGGGCAGAGCCCAGGATTTGATGTTAAGTACAAATCCCAGCTCTATAACTTGCCAACGGGGGCCTTGGGCAAAGCTTAAGACACTCTCGACCTTGGTATTTTCTTCTCTGAAATGAAGGCAGTAATTCCTATCTCAAAAGGGTTTTATAGATCAGACAATAAAAATGATTTATCAACTGTACAAAGGAAAGGAATGATCAATATCAGCAATAATAACGGCCTGAGACCCTTTTCTCTGAAGGGTATTTCATTCTCCCCATTTCACAGATGGGAATACTAACACTCAGAATCAGTTTTTGACTTGTCCAAGTCACACAGTGAGTTGGTAGCAGGTTCAGGTCTAGATCGTAGCTCTGCTCATTCCAAGTTCAATGTTCTCCCACCTGCCAGAAGCCCAATAGTTACCTCCCCATGTAAATATCCATCTTGTGGCTGAGACAATCACATCTCTCAGCTTTCTGAGAGTAGCTAGTGAATTCTTTCATTAAAAACTGTTACATGTTTTAGGATGCTTTTGGCTGTAAGTAAAAGTTCATAACTAAAACATGAGGAAAATGTACGACATCACACAACCAGCAGTCCAGCGACCCCAGAACTGGTGGATTCGGGGCTCACTGCCACTGCCACTGAGTGGCTGGGTAGATGTGGCAGTTCTGGGGGATTAACACAGGCAGGATGGAGCTCAGGGAAGGAGCAGGCATTTCCTGCCAGTATCTCTAGTGAGGAAGATATTCTAGAAGCTACCTCATCTCCCCTAGCAGAATTCCCCTTATGTCTCATTGGCCAGGGCTGCATCGCAGGCCCAGACTAAACCCATCACTGAGCAGGGAATTACCAAGATTGGCTTAAGCTAACGAACACCCCCCGCATCCCGAGTGTGCCTGGGGCTCTGCATCACCTTCCAGAATAAGTGGGAAGGTGAGCACCTAAGCACAGTCAGGGCTTTGGCAAGAACCTAGAGCAGTGCAGTCTAGTAGAACTTTCTGCAATGATGGAAGTATTCTATATCTGTTCTGCACAACACAGAGCAGCATGCCTACCATATTGGGACTGGCAGGTCTAGAGGGCTATGTAAGTGTGCATGTGTGCATGTCTGTCTGTCTATCTACAGGATAGGTAACCATCTGCTTCCCACAGTTAATGAGCTCTACTTTTCTGGGAATACTTATATTTTCTTTCCTCCAAAATGGAAAGAGAAGCTTTTTTGGGGGGGGGGGGCAGGTAATAAACTAGTGGGTAAAGGGAGAGATAAAAAGCCCCCAGCCCAGAACCTTGGAAGAGGAGCCCCCACTGAGAGGCACTGGCTGCCCCCGAGGGCCTACCACCAGGACACCCAGGACAGAGGGCAGGCCAGGTCCTGAAGACCTGCCCGCCCCATGTTCCTTCTGCCTCCTCCTCTCCCTCCCGCCTTCCAGGTTCCCTTCTATCACTCTCGCCCCTCTTTCCCTCCCCTCCCTCTCCCCCCTTTCTCCTTTCTGACCTCTGTCTTTCCTTTCCTTCTCTCTCCTACTTCTCCATCCCTTCCTTCCTGCTCCCTTTTTACTTCCATTCTTCTCTTCCTTACTTTTCATCATCCTGCCAGATTTTAAATTCTGGTGAAAAACTTTCTCCAAACCCCTTTTCTTTCCTGAGTTTGCCAAATCCTCCCAAGTCCTGTCTCCTTTGCCTGGTTCCCTGCCCCAATTCACTCCTCCCTTGCCTGGCCTGTGATGCCTACTTGGCAGGGGAGCCTTCTGGAGACACAGACCTTGAACCCCAAGTGATGATTCTGACCATGGAAATGCCTGACCATGGCAGGGGTTGAAGGAACAATTTGGGAAAGGAAAGAGGTTTCCTGGAGCCCCTCAATCACACAGTGCAGTAGGAAGTGGGGACAGCTTGGGGCATGCCCTGGCGAGGACAGGGGTGCTAGAGTTCACCCATCTCTCTGCATGGCCTGGGATCCTTGGGTAGCCCATGGAATGTGAGATGAGCTAAGGCCTTCAGTCTGGGCCTCAGGGTCAAAGGGACAGCCATGGTTCCCAGTAAGGAGAGTGGCAGCGGCTTGAAAATCTTCTCAATGCCCCACCCCTACTCCCAGCTTGCTGGCCTGAAGGGGCTTCAGAAGAGGGCACAGCATCAACACAAGGGAAGCCCAGCTAGTCCCTCAGCCCCATCCTCTTCTGCAGGTGGAACACCTGGAGAGGAGACAGGAGAGGGACGGGCCCCAGCACACTTGGGCAAGGGCCTGGGGGTCTTCTCCCCGCCTCCAGCAGGCTGGACTGGTGCTAGGGCACCACGGGTCTCCCCTGTCCTGGAAGACAGCTCTTCCTGACCAAAACCGCCATTCTCTGTGGGCTTCCCACATTTCTGAAATCTGGGAGTCCCACCAAGGCCTAAGTAGCTCTCTGGAAGGAAGAATGACTTCATCAGAATTCTTTCGTTTCTGGTCTTCACTGTATTTTTAAGGGCAAAATGCCATCACCCAGCCCCTTTCCAAAAGCCCAAATGGCTTTCAAATGGGACAGAAAGGGGCTTCTCCTCTCCAGGAAAATCCTCTATCCCAAGTCATAAACAGCCCGGGTAACCCTACCCTACAGCACCGGAGCTATAAATGCTGGCTTTGTTCAGGGACGGGGCCTGGAAGAGGAATCAAGTCTGAGCAGAGGGACTGCTCTCCCTCCTGGGGTCTGTGTGGGCGGGGTTGCCGCCGATCCTGGGCGGAGCAGCACGGCCCAGCCAGGTGGCGGCAGACGGGGCTGTGACCCCCATGGGTCCTAAACACAGAGACGAGGTGGCGGGGAGAGTGGCCCAGGCTGCAGGACGTTATCATAAACACCCCTGTTCTGCTACCAGGCAGACCTCCTCCCCGAGCCACACCTCCAAGTTCCCGCGAGACCCTGCTGGGCACTCTGGGTTCCTCCCCCATTTCCAGCCCTCCCTCTATACCTCCCTCTTTCCTTGTCTTCCAGAATTGACCCTCCACTCCCATGCCAGGACTCCACACCCTCCTTACCTCCTTGCCTCTTTTTAAAATGTCTCCTCCTCATCTATCTACATGGTCTTGGGCTTCTATCAAGGTCCAAGTCAAAAGCTGCCTCTTCCTAGAAACTCTTCCAGATTTCCACCCAGAATTAAACAATTTCCTCTCTGTCTTTGAAAGGTATGTTAGAACAAATCACAGTCTGCTGTACTTTAGAGCTCACTGCACACATCTGTTTTTCCATCCTTGTATCTCTGGGTCTATCCCTCCTTCCTGCACTCCCACCCGGTGCCAAGCACCACACCCCATTTGAACTGGTCCTCAGCCCCCTTCGTGAAGACTCACTCTCTTTCAAGATTCTGCATCAGCATAATACTAATAGCTAGCATTTACTGAGCGCTTCCTTTGTTCCTGGCCAAAGCTGAAGTAGTTTATGGACATTAATGCTTGTACCCTCATAACAACCCTCTGAAGTAGGTATTAAAAGTCCCCCCCGCACTGCCCCATTTTACAGATGAGAAACTAAGGCACAGAGGCATGGAGTAGCCTGCTCAGAGCCACTCAGCCAGTAAGTGGCAAAGCCTGGATTTATCTCTGGACAATGAGGGTCCAGAGTCTGTGCCCTTTAACCTCCTGCTCCCCCTCTCAAAGTGGTTGTGAACATGGCTTCTGACTGGTGGGTCTGAATCAGGGCTCCACCTTCCCTACCTGGGTGACCTTGATGAGGTCACTTATGAAACCTCACACGTGAAACAGGGGCAACAATTGTACTTATATCCCAGTGTTGTTATGAGGGTTCAGTGAAAGGATGTGTGCAAAAAAGTTTTCCATAGCACTTGGCATATAGAGAATGTGCTCCAAAAAGTGCACTATACTTAACTATTCCTGCTGTGACCACTTGCCTTACAGAATGATCCTGGCCATCAGCTTACAGGCCCAGGCATTGAAAGCCAGTCCCACGGAAGTGCCTGGCGAAGGACTCTTGTGTATGAGCCCAAGTGTAAGGGCCACCCCTGCCCAGGACCCTGGCAAGGGCTCTCTGTGTGGCTTGTGGAGGGGGAGGTCAGGCCAGCACTGTCACCTGGTGCCTCCCCGTCTTACCCGTTCCAGCACCCCAGAAACAAGCCACTGTTGATCTCATGGAGCCACAAGGGCAAAATTCCAACATGAGAAAACAAACAAACCAAAAAAACACCCTGGAAACTATAAGCTTATGGTCAGAGGCCCACAGTGACAAGATTCCTTTCTGTCTCATAGGAAAGGAAATTAGCCACACCATCCCCAGGCTAGCCATAGTCTCTAAAGATCTTCCCTGCAGACAGAATTGTACTGTGGGCTATCACTGCCTAAAAGATGTATGTGTGGGGACAAGGCCTGGAGGTAATAAGCAAGAGTAAAAAGAGTTGTGTTTGGTGAGGCATAAAGGGGTGTGTGTGTGTGTTTCCAGAACATTCTTTAATGGTGTTGTTATATCCCCTCATCCCCCATTAGAAAATATTGGAAGACAGTAATGTTGTTTCAGACACATTTGCTGTGTTTGTGCAGCACCTGCTCCCCTGTTTTCTGGGCAAATAAGACCCCTCTCCCCACTCTTAGGCCATGGGGTTCTGGTGTTCTGATTCCAGGCCTGGCTCTCAGGGCCTGTAACCCAACCCTGGCCTTTTAGAGCATCAAATGCCCTGCGCCACAGAAAGTGGCTCAGAGGTGAGCGTATGACCCCAAGGAGCTCACTGAGACTAATTTCTGGTGCTGTTGTTTAAACAGTTGGGAGTGGTGTAAGCCTTAGGCTGCTGATGGCCACATGGAGAGGACACAGACTAGATCAACACCAGGAACTGCCTGAGAACTGGTGAGGAGAGTGAGTACTGGTGAAATCATTTGAGCCTCTGGATGCAGGTAAACCTGAAGAGAGAGTTTTCCTCTCCATGGTGTTAACGACATGGGCTCTGGAGCCAGCCTGCCTAGGCCAAATCTTGGCTCTATCACTTCCCAGCAGCGGGACCTGGGTCAGTCTAACTCATATTCCTTATCTACAAAATGGGGATAAGAATATCCACCTTTAGGTTGTTGTGAGGATTCCCTGAGTTAATATACATAAAGGAAATGCAAGCACTAAGTAAGTATTGGTTATTATCAATATCGAGCTAGGTTTCTGCCACTTGCAGCTGAAAGAGTCCTCACTGCTTCATCAAGCCAGGGTTGGGGATGTTTTCTAAGGCTGGCATGGAGGAAAGCTGACAAGTGGCCCTGCCACCACAGAACTGTCCACAGGGCCACATACTACAGCTACCAATCCACCTCTGCTCAGCCACAGCCCCTCGGCCCCTTCACCCATAATGTGAGCCAGTTCTGATCAAGTAGCATGTCCTCTAGAATCCTCACCCCCACTGGGTGAAGACTGGCACTAGCTGCCCTGGGTGCTCAGGGCCCTGATGAGCCTGGATGCAGATGTGTCTACTGACCGGGTAACAGCTTCTTTCTTCACTGACCCATTGGTCTCACTGGGAAGATGGGCCACTGACTCACTGCCCTGGCTGGCTCTGCAGTGCCCTGTGCAACCAACACCTGCCCTGCTCAGCCCGTGGCAGCCTTGCCCCCAGCAATGAACTCTGTCCACGCACACTAGGCTTGCTCCAAACAGCTGGACCTTCCGGAACTTGAAAAAACCTAACACCTTCCTACCAAAGGAAGTCCCCAGTAGGGTCCAAACTAAGAGCATGGCACAGTCAGTTACAGCAATAGCCACTATTTATTGAACGTGGGACTTCCTTGACCACAGAAAGGCGATGGAAAGCTGTGCTCTGGCCAGGGACATGCTCCACCCACTCAGCCAGCACCCTCCATCTGCAGAGGCTGCTGCTATCACACAGAAACAAGCCCAGACCTGGGGCTCTTTTCTCCTGGCTGTGCCTCCAGTCCTGTGAGTAAATCTCCCCTTCCTGCTGCCCTGGCTGGCTGCCGGCAGGGGCTGAGCCTGAGGTCCCCCGCCTACCCAAGAGCCCTGGTTATTAGCTAGCTATTGCTGCATAACAAATTACCCCAAAGCTTAGCAGCTTAAAACAACAAACACTGACTGTCTCCCACAGTTTCCGATGGCTCTGCTCTGGGCCTCTCATGAAGTTGTAGTCAAGCTGTCAGCCTGGGCTGCAGACATTGGAAGTCTTGTCTGGGGCTGGAGGACCAGCTTCTTATCTCACTCATGTTGCTGTTGGCAAAAGACCTCAGCCCCGCAGAGCTGCTCATGACATGGCAGCTGGCTATCCCCAGAGTAAGTGATGAGAGAGAGAGAGAGAGAGACACCCCAAGCTGCAGTGTCTTTTAGAACCGAATCTTGTACGTGGCACACCTCACTTCTACCATATTCCACTGTTCACACACCATTGTTCACACAACCTTGGCACCAAGTGGGAGGAGGCCACACAAGGTGTGAACAGCAGGAGGTGGGTCCTCGGGGCCATGCTGGAGGGAGGCCACCACAGCACCCACTCCAAGAGGATCTGAAGTCAGAAAAGGGGGGCAGGGGAGGAGTGCGATTCAGAGTTAAAGAAAAGTTAGAACGGTGCGTGGTGACAACAATACTTAAATGATCTAGACAATCACCCAAGAGACTTTGATTTCCATAACCTGATTGGATCACAGAGCCCCTAGCACTGGGCTAACATTCTGGCAGGAACAGGATGAAGAGCGTGATTCTGCTTGGAGCCACTGGAGGGTGGCGGTGTTTGGGGACTAGCACAAACAACATCTGCAGCTTTGAGAACAAAGGGAGCTGGTACCTGAGACTCCTCGGTGGGGCGGGGTCGGCCATCACTGGGCAGCAGCACACGAAGCTGGGGGCTACTCGCTCACGCGGCGACCCACTCACAGTGGCTCCAGGGAGGGTCTGAGGAAAAGACAAGTCTCCTCGCCGAGGGGAAGCTTTTGAGCTCTGCCTTGAGAGAAGGGAAGGATTCTGTCAGAGACAGGACGTCAGCGCGGAAGGAACCGCGGAAGGAAAGGAACCGCGGAAAGAAAGGATTGCAGACCGGAAACAGCAGGGCGGCCTTCCGGAAACCATCCGCCGTCCTCGCGGCCGAACAGACCGCCTTCTCGTCTTACTCCCTTAGTGCAGTTTTCCTCATTTCACCCTCACCGAATTTTACGTTTCTGTGGATTGCCAGCAGGGGATTTTATTTCCCTTTCTGAGTAGATGTTAATGTCTGCTCCGAGTCCCTGGAGCCGGTCCAGACGTCAGCGGTTCCGCCCGAACCCGCATCTAGCTCACTCTCCTTGAACTCCGTCTCACCACCCGCTCATGTTCATCTTCATTGACCCCACACCTGGCCTGCTTCTGCTGCAAACGCCATCCCCGAGGAAGCAGAGGGAGCCAGCCAGCAAATTCCTAAAGCGTTAACAGGTTGGTTTTCATCAACGACTGGAAAGTTCTGGACAGCCAGACACGTCTCATTGGGGTAATGATAATTGCAGGCCCCAAGGCCTGTGTTTCAGCTCCTGTGCACGGCAGCTCTCGGCTTCCCGACAGCCGTTGCTTTGGGGTCCCAGAATCCCCCAGCCAGACTCCCTGAAGCCTCCGAGAAACCTTTCTGAAAGGAGGTTTCATCCTCCGAGAAACCACCACGGCCTGGGGTCTTACTGGATGGGACAAAATCCAGTTGTTATAAACTATATCTTTAGCCAGGAGGTACCAAGGGGTCCCAGGCTCAGGCCTGAGTCTCCGGAATGGTCGGCATCCTCCTCTGCCTTCTGTGCTTGGGGCTCCCTGGGTACAATTCCTGCCCTCCTACCTCATAAGACGGCTGAGCAAATGAGTCCATGAGACTTTATAAGTGTAATGGTCAGACTGTGCTGTCCCAACTGTTTGTACTGTTTGTAGGAGTTTGTGCTTCTTTGGTTCAAGGTTCCCCATAATCTGTTTTTTTCGTTGGTACAGAATTCATTTCAGGCCACCCCCTCAGCACCTCACACCAAGTAATTAAAAGGGGGTGGTGCTTTTAGATCTAGAGGAATAATCAGTTCTTGTCTGTGGTTACTGTTCCTGTATTGACATTTGCGTGCCCTGGAAGAGTTCCAAATCCCTTTACACAAACCCATGTAGCAAGTGAACATGAGGCCAGGTCAGCCTCTCCCTTGTTTTGAACTCCCACAGGTGACGTCAACAAGGGCAACTCATGGTTTATAAATAACAGCCAGGGCAAAGGGTTTGCTTTTCACCAGTTTTCCCTCCCCCCTCATTCCGCCCACCCCACCTCTGATACTGGTGAGGAAGCTCTCAGATGAGGAGTCAGATGACTTTCAGGGTGCTGGGCGTGTGGCATTTCCCCTCCTCTCTGAACAGTGAGTCTGTGCAGCTGGGATAATTGGAACTGGGCCTGCAGCATTGACTGCAGCCTCCAAGTGAGTTTGCAGGTGGGCCAATTTGGGGATAAGCGTACAGCACTCACCTTCACATCTGCACCTGAATTATTACCAGGCAGAACTGGTGTGAAACCACAGGAGTGACTCTGATCACTGCTGTCCATTTCTTTCAAACTAAGACTCCCCTATGGTGCTAAATGGGAGTAATTGCCAGATACAATCACATCCAGGCAGGCCACTAAGGCAAGAGGGAGCAAGCAGGTACAGTCGGAGCAGGGATCTTCTTACTCATTCCGGGGGCATTCGCTCATTCAAAAAATATTTTGTGTACTGTGTGCCAGGCCCTGGGGATGGAGTGGTGAGTATGACTGCTATGGTCTTGTTCTCACAACACTTGCGGTCTGGTAGGGGAGTAGGGAGGTGGACCAGCAATCATAGTACAGTGGACAAGTGCTGCTTGTGCTATGGGAGCCTGTGACATGGCACTGCTATGGGTTGAATTGTGTCCCCCACCAAAAGATATGCTGAAGTCCTAACCCCCGGTACTTGTGAATGTGACCTTAGTTAGGAATAGAGTCTTTGTAGGTATAATCAAGTAAAGATGAAGTCATTAGGATGGGCCTTCATCCATTTTGACTGGTGTCCTTATAAGAAGAGAAGAGAGACAGACACAGGGACACTCAGGGAGAAGGCCATGTGATGAGGAGGCAGAGATTGGAGTGATGCTTCTACAAACAAAATTGACAGCAACATCAGAAGTTAAGAGAAAGACATGGAACAGATTCTTCTCCAGAGCTTCCAGAGAGAGCATGGCCCTGGTGACACCTTGATCTTGAACTTCAAGCCTGCAGAGCTGTGAAAGAATAAATTTCTGTTCTTTAAAGCCACCCAGCTTGTGGTACTTTGTTACAACAGCCATAAGAAGCATAGGCATCAAACCATCCCAAGCCTTCTAAGAGGGACATAGTACCAGTGACATACACTCTCTCAGCACTCCACACTTCTCCTTCAGAGTGCTTTTCTATAAAGCCTAAATTATAGAGACTTGAGAGAATTACTCTGATTCATGGAATTCCAACATCATCTGTCCACGCAAAGTCACTGTGGCAGGCAAATTAGTGGTCCCTCAAAGATGCCCGAGTACTAGTCTCGGGAACCTTTGAATATGTTATCTTACATGGCAAAACAGACTTTGCAGATGTGATTAAGAAAAGGATCTTGAGACGGAGGGACTGTCCTGGATTATCTGGGTGGACTCCATGTTATCACAAGGGTCCACATAAAAGGGAAGCGGGAGGGTTAGCGTCAGAAAAAACAATGTGATGATGGAAGCAGAGTGAGCGAAGGAGATGAAAAGATGCTACACTGCTGGCTCCAGAGATAGAGGAAGGGGCCATGAGCCAAGGAGTGCAGGCAACCTCTAGAAGGAAAGGCAAAGGAAAGGACATGGTGCTAGCCTGGAGCCTCCAGAAGGAACCAGCCCTCCTGACACCTTGACTTTAGCCCAGTGAGACTGATCTTGGACTTCTGACCTCCAGCACTGTAAGATAATACATTTGTGTTGTTGTAAGCCACTGGGTTTGTAGAAATGTGTACTAGTAATAGAAACTAATACAACCCCTGTCTTGTTTTATTTTACTTTTTACTTTCATCCCCCAACTGGTCTAGTTCCCTTCCTCACATTGGACCCCACTCCAAAGTATGTAATATATGTCTTTAGATATTTGTGTATCTTGGGGAAATATGTAGTGCTCTTTATGTGTATTTGCTTTTAATTTACATAAATGTTAATGTGATTTAGCTGTCTACTTCCTTGCATTTTTTCTGTCAGTGCTACGTTTTTTAAGACCTACCCCTAATTGCTGTATGTACATGCAGTGTTGCTCCACCTGTGACACAGGTTCCACAGTGCATATCAACAACAGTGGACTTAGGATGCTAGGATTTCTGCTGATACTCTGCTGCCGCCAGCATTTCTGGGGTGATTATCCTTCCCTGTCTTCTCCATAGGCCTGTGAGAGAGTCTCTCTGGATTGTATACCTGTGGTGGGCTTGTACTGCAGAAAATTCATTCACTAAGTATGACCAGGTCACTCTTCAGAATAGATGCTCCCACCTAAGTAAGTTCTCCAACCTTCTAATTTTTGTCAGGATTATGGGTGATATTATACAGCTTTCTAATTTTTGTCAGGATTATGGGTATCAGGGGGCATGTCATACTTGTCTGAATTTGCATTTCTCTAAGGGCCATGAGCTTGTGTTTCCCTTCATATACTTCTTAGCCATTTGGCATTTTCCTTCTGCAAGTTGCTTTTTTATCACCTTTGACAATTTATCGATTGGCGTTGGGTTGTGTGTCTTAACTTGTTGATTTGCAAGAATTCCTTATGTATCTTTTACATCCATACTCCATTTTAGTCATTGAAAATATTTTCTCCCAGGTTATCATTTGTTTAACTTTGTACATTGTGGGGTTTTTTTGTTTGTTTGTTTGTTTTGCAGTACGCGGGCCTCTCACTGTTGTGGCCTCTCCCGTTGCGGAGCACAGGCTCTGGACGCGCAGGCTCAGCGGCCATGGCTCACGGGCCCAGCCGCTCCGCGGCATGTGGGATCTTCCCGGACCGGGGCACGAACCCGCGTCCCCTGCATCAGCAGGCGGACTCTCAACCACTGCACCACCAGGGAAGCCCTGTGTTTTTTATTGAACAAAAATTGTTAATGTTGATGTATCATTTTTCCCTTTTAAGGTTTGTACCATTGGGGCCACATAAGAAGCCCCAGACGAGGCTTTTCTTCTAGTATGTCTTCTATAAGTTGTTTAAATTTACCTTTTACATCCAGCTGGTGTTTACCTTTGTTATAAAGTTTTACAATTTGATTCACAAACGTCTTATTTATTCACTTGGTTAATCCTCGCATGATTTATAGATTTGTTGCTATCGTGAATAGAAGTTTATTTTCTACTATATTTTCTAATTGTTGGTTGGTATTTTAGAGGAATGCTAATGAGTTTTGTAGGTTGATCTTATATCCAGCCATCTTGTGAAACTATGTATTTTAGTTCTATTAGTTTACCTGCTCGATGTTAGTTTTTGTTTGTAGATAATCATATTCTCTATCACTGATAGTTTCATCTCTTCCATTACAATAGTTATATTATAATCCTCATTTCTTTTTCTTATTATATTGCATTGACCAGGCCCTCCAGTACTATACGGAATAATGGTAGTCATAACTGTCTTGTACCTTAACGAAAGAAGAATGTATTTAAACTTTTAAAAAATTTATCATAAAGTATATTTGCTGTAGGATTTTAGTAGAGAACCTTTTTAGAGTTAAAAAAATATCCTTCTATTTTTAGGCTCTAAGACTTTTTATTGTAAAGAGACATGACCTTTTCAAACAATTTCTATGCGCCTGTTGAGACACATGTGATTTTTATCTCTTAGTTTATTAATGTGTGAGATACATGGATAGCTTTCCTGATACTGGACCATCCTTACATTCCTGGGATAAACCTTTCTTAGTCATGATGTGCTATTTTAAAAATAATATTACTAATGTTTTATGGAGAACTACAGCTATGGCAATGAGTGAAATAGTCTGTAATTTTCTTGTAATGTCCTTATAAAGTTTTGAAAGCAGGGTTACAGTGCCCTCATAAAAGAGTTAGGCAGGTTTCTCTCTTTCTGTTAGGATTTCTACTAGGGTGGACTCAAGTGCTGCCCAGCCTGGAGGAGGTAGCTAAGACCATCTCACCATGTGTTTTCCTCACATCAAGGTTCTTCCTCAGAGAATACATGTTACATATGTGTTTGTAGAGATGACCATGCCCCCCACTCCCCAACCTAATGGGGGGGTCTAAGTGTTGTACAGCGAAGATTCACTTGCCCTCTTATTTGTATGTCCAGTGACACATGCTCTAGATTAGGCTATTGTAGGGTCAGGCTGGCCCAAGTTTGGAGGTTAGTGATCAGGGGTCAGTCTGTGATCAGTGAATGGTTAGTTCATGGCAGTTAAGGGCAGCCCTTGAGGGCTGGGGTCAAGTATGGGTCATTCTCAGAGGCAGTCTCTAGTCGGTCTCTAGGTGGGGTAACACCATGGCTGGGTTCAAGGTCAGCCTGTGACTGAGGTTTGGAGCCAGGCTGTGCCTGGTTTAAGGGTCTGTGTGTGGCCAGGGTTGAGGTCAGTCCTGGCTAGGGTTAGACATCAGTGTGTGGCTGGACCATGGAACAGAGCACAGCTCATGTGGGGCGTGAGGCTGGCCTTGACCCCATGAGCAGCTCTCACTACCCTGTACACTGCAGAGAGGCCCAGGCTGGATCCCTTTGGCCAAACATCCTCTGTTCTGGGCATCTGTACAGCATGTGCTCCAGCCAGATCCTCCTTAGCAACCTGGGCCACGGCAGATCTTGGCCCTGCCCCTTCACAGGGTCTCCACTCAGCCCTGGGGATGGTGTGTCACTCTGCTCCCAACATAGTCAGGTGGCACCGCTGCAGGAGATGGCACTGCCCTGCTCCCCCAGGCCAGGTCTCCCCAGTCCACTGACCACAGAGAAGCTGGAGGCTAACCTAGGTAGAGAGGAGTGGGCTGTGGAGGAAAATGTGGCTGCTTAAGGCAAGCCTGAAGGTGCCCCATCGTGCCACCCTGTGGCACTGCTATGTGGGGGAAAGGACCTGGGTTCAAGCCCTGCTCTCCCACCATGGAGTGAGCAATCCTGGGTAAGCCGTCGCTCTCTTTCTTGTTTGTACAATGGGAGTCAGAATTTCTGTGAGGATGAAATGAGGTAGAATGTTAAAACTCATTGTGAAAACTGTAAAGTGCTATTACAAAGTAGGGGGTGCTGGTGGTGGTGATGATGGTGACAATGATGAGGAGTGATAGCTGTGATTCTCCTGGGGTCTCCTGATGGGGCACAGAGCATTTACTCCTGCAAATACAGAGAGATGAGCACCAGCTCTGGAGTCACACTGTCTTCAGTTCCAGGCTCAACCGCTTACTAGACGTGTGTCCACGGGCAAGTCATTTTACCTCTCTGAGCCTCATCCTCTGTAAAAGGAAACACTTGGAATAGCCAACGTTGTTAGAGTATTTATTATGTGCTAAGTGCTTTACGTGGAATAACTCTTTTAAACCCTCACAACATTGTGCAGATGTGGTTGCTGAGGCACAGAAAGGTCAAGTAAACTGTCCAAAGTCACACTGTAAATCCAGAGTCACACCCTGGCCAGAGGGCCCCTGTGTCCTCACTCAGAACTACCACACTCCGCTGACCCTCTAGGTGCACCCTATAATCTCCCTCTCAGGGCCATCCCGGGTGTGAGCGCTAACACAAAGAAAGCTCCTCAGCCAGTGTCTGGCACATAGTATAAGCTCACTAGATGGCAGCTTTTTGTGTATTAGTAGTATGTAAGCCTAAAGATCCCAGGGACCCAAGGGTTTCTAGTACCGTTTCTGTGCCCAAGCCCTCTGTCCTGAAACGGGCAGAGTAGCCATCCACGTTTGGCTGAGTCCTGCCCCACATGATTTCATTTGATCCTCATGCCCCTTGCCCACCCACCCCGACCCCGGGAGGTGTGTTAACCAGGAGCTGGGATGTGCTGAGGCACAAATAACCTCCTAATCTCAGTGACTCTTCACAGCAAAGGCTTTCTTCTCCCTCACAGCAGAATCCAGTGCAGGTTGGGTGGCTTCGTTCTGTGTTATGACTCCTCCATCCTGGAGCTACACCATCTCCATCTCCTCTGAGGGGGAAAATCGAGCTGCAGGAACACGTGGATGCTTTTAAGACTCAGGGCTGGGATACCTTGCGTCACTTCCACCTATATTCGATTGGGAAGAACTCAGTTCTAGGCCCTTGATCTAACAGCAAGGGAGCTGGGAAATATAGTTCTACTGTGAGCTCAGGAAGAAGACATGGTAAGGTGAACATAGAGCATTGTCTCAGCCACAGACGGTACTATTATCCCCATCATACAGATGAGGAGACTGAGACTTGAAGATGATGTAATTTATCCCAGGTCGCATGACTCAAGGATCTTTGACTCCTTGAGTTAGGACTTGTGCCTCAGTGTAGAAGGTGTGCCTCCCCCCTCCCTTCTCCAGCATCATTCTCCTTTGTCTGCATCCCAGCATGATGACAAAGCTGATAGCAACAGTTGACCTAGTGCTTGCTATTCACCAGGCACATGCTAAGTTTTCAGATACCTCCTTTCCTTTCATCATCATGACAGCCTTTAAAAGTGTGTGTGGGGGGGTCTGTTCAGGCTGAATGTTCCCAGGAGAGAAGAGGAAGCTGAGGCTCCGAGTGTGGGAGTGACTTGCCAGTGAGTGGTTGGACTGAGCCTCACTCCCAGGCCTCCCTGGCTCCAAGCCTGCGCGCCTCACTGCTGTGCTGCACTGAAACTTGGCCAGCCTGGGAGTCATACATCTGACTCCCCACCTTACGTGGCCTGCCAGAAACACTTTTGCGTTACTTTGGACTCGCCAAGCATTCTCACTGGGAGAAAATGAAAACTCCCACCACGTCTACCTTTTTTGGGGGCAGTTGAGGATCAAATGAATGGAAGAATATATTTAAAAGGTCGAATTGTTCCGTAAGTGGAAGAGATTTTTAATATCCTCCAAACTCTGCTTTTCTCTACTTCTTCCTGATTTCCTCAGTCCTCCTCAGTAATAGAGCTGGGACAAAAGCGGTGATTATCTGAGGGACACAAGCAGGGGCTGTCTCTTGGCAAGGCCTTTCCTCCCAGCCTCCTAGGGCTTTTCCAGTTTTCAGGCTGTTCCCAACGACCCCAAGAAGACTGCCACCGTTTCCCTCTGCAGCGATGGAAATAATTCGCTGCTTTCTTCCTATTTGGACAGTCATGCTTCGTTGGGCTCTTAAATATGATCTTTGTTTGCAGTACATTTTCAACCCCTCAAAGGTTCTATTTTTACTTCTCTTGCTAGAGGAACTCTGGGGAAGGGGATCCAGCACAAAGGGCCCTAATTAATTTCCCCTGCCTTTAAATAGTTTTTCAAAGTATGTGTTTGAAAAGGACATTAAAAAAAGAAAATTCCATGACTCTGAAGGCAGATTCCAACATATTTCTCACCCCTTTCCACTTGGAAAGCACCCTCCCCTGCCAGCGGTGGCCTGGCTCGCATGTTCTGTTTTGCAGCTGGTAGCGCTTCTCCTCCTCTCCGCAAAGGATGTACCGCCTTCTCCATCCATCTCTCAGACAGCTGAGGGCCAGTCTCTCAGGCCACAAGCCGCCTTCGGTTTCAGAGTCTGAGGGCCCAGGGAGGAGATGGTCCTGGCTAAGGGCCGGGCAGAAGTAAAGGGAGCCTCCAAGAGCCAGAATCACGAAAGCACAGAACTGGGCCTTTGGAAAAACCATTAAGGCAGATTCCTTTGCCCTGAATCCCCATTCCCAGAAGGGACATGCAGCCAAACCATAATCTGGCTGTCCCGGCTTTGAAATGACATTCCTCAGACTGCCTGAGTCTTCCCAAAGCCATGGGGAGCCTGAACACACAATCCCAGGGTGACAGAGAAGCTTCTGTGATCTAGAACACGGGCTTGGAGGGAGGCAGTTTTATTCTTTGAGAGTGATTCTGGCTTTAACGTTTCTCACTGAAATTTGTTTCCAAAGAGCAGATGCTTTTTGAAAACACAGGAAAAGTTTCTCCCATTTCCAGCTTTCAGTTGCCAGCATTAGGCTGCAGTTTCCTGGGATGAATCCTAAACCTAGGAAGGGAAGTAAGGGGCCTCCGAGATCAAGGGTCATCTCTGGCACTTGAGATTCTTGTGCCTGAATGCTACCACTAGAGCTTCATGCTTTAGGATTTTAGGCTCTATCCTTGGTAAAATGCAAATCGTCTTAGCCATCACGTGAAAGGTGTGGATGGCAGTGACCTAGGGCCACACTCCTCTGCCCTCCTCCATTTCCCCTCTGCCGCTTCTCTCCTCCCCTGGCCTTGTTCCCTCCCCTCTGTCTTGCCCATTCCCACCCACCCTCCATTTGCTGCTCCCTCCCAATTTCCTTGTTGTTGTTGTTTTTCTCTTCTCCCTCATCTCTGGTCTCTCCTCCTGCCTTTGGTCTCTTCTCCCCTTGCTCCCAGGAATTAGCGGCCAGGCCTTTATTTCCGTGGTGAGTTCAATCAGCAGCACCACAGTCTTGCTGCTAGAATTGGGACCATCTGGGCATGTGCTTCAGCTGCAGCTGGAGAAACACACTTTGGGCTGCTCTCCGCCCGAGGGCTTCCCAGGGGCTCCCTGGTAACCCTGTGATGACCTTTTCTGCTTCTTTCTGATGAAGCGGGGCAGGTGGGTGGCGGTGCCCTGGCTGAAGGAAAGAAAGGGCTTCTCTTCATAGCTGTAAACCCTGAGAGGTCAAGGGGTCTGTGTAGACACAGAGCAAGCCAGATGTGCGAGGTCGCTCGTTCAGCGCCCTGGGATGACCTTCAGTCTAGCAGGAGCCTGGGCAGGGCCTGTGCTCTCTGGTCACTGATTTCAGACAGCACGCCCAGGCTGTCCAGCTCCAGCCCAATCCTGCATGTACAGGAGCAAAGGCAGAGAGAACACACAGGGCGCCAGTGAGCCCCTCTCATTTGGGGAGCCCCTGACCGGGCCGTTCATCATGCATGTGCACAGGACCACTGCTGCAGGGCCACTTCTGCTGTGCCTGTCCCCTCCCCCACCTCACTCCAGGACTAAAGTATCCTGCAGAGGGCACCCCAGGAGAACCCAGTCTCAGTAGCCTGCAGAGAATGTGTCCAGGACAGACAAGGGCCCAGGAGATCTGACTTCAGAAAGTGTGCAAATGCACAGAAGCACACATCCATAAACGTGTGTGGTTGGAGTCCCAGAAGGAGAAAAATGAGGAAATGGGGCAAAAGCCATATTTAAAAAGACAACGGCCGTGGATCTTCCAAAACCATCGAATGGGTTAATTCTACATTGTTAATTTAATTTAACTTAATTTAATTTAAGTTTCTAGCTTCATTGAGATATATTTGACATATATTGTATAAGTTTAAGGTGTACAACTTGTTGATTTGATACATTTATATATTGTAAAATGATTACCAACATAGCTAACACCTGCATCATACCACGTAATTACCATTTCTTTTTTGTGGTGAGAACATTTGAGATCCACTTTCTTAGCAACTTTCAAGTATACAACACACTATTGTTAACTTTAGTCAGCATGCTATACATTAGAGCCCCAGAACTTATTCCTCTTATAACTAGAAGTTTGTACATTTGATCACCATCTCCTATTTTCCCCTGCCACCTACCCCTAGTAACCATTCTAGTCTGTTTCTATGAGTTTGGCTTTTTCAGATTCCACATGTAAGTGATATCATACAGTATATATCATTCTCTGTGTCACTTATTTCACTTAGCATAATACCTTCAAGGTCCATCCACGTTGTTGCAAACGGTAAATAGGTTTCCAACGTTAGGTAGGTCCTTCTTCCTCATGGCTGAATAGCATTCCATTGTGTGTATATATGTACCACATCTTTATTCATTCATCCGTTTGATGGACACTTAGGTTGTTTCCATATCTTGGCTATTGTGAATAATGTTAATTCTATTTAAACCCCAAAGACCTAGGCAGTCTGGTTTTACAGGCTGTACTCTTAATCACTCTGCAGTGTGGCCTATATTAATTCATTATGAATATTTATCCTTTCATTACTGATGTTGGTAATTTGTGCCCTCTCTCTTTTGTTCCTTGATTAGTCTTTCTAGAGGTTTATCAATTTCATTAGTCTTTCCAACAGCAAACTTTGATTTTCTTTTATTGTTTATATCCTATTTCACTAATATCTGCTTTTATATCTATTATTTCCTTCTACTATTTCCTTTGGCTGTAATTTGTTACTCATTTTCTAATTTCTTGAGATGGATACTTACGTAAATGATTTTCAGCTTTTCTTCTAATATAGGCATTTAAGGTTATAAACTTTCCTCTGAGTACAGCTTTAGCTTTATAAGTTTTGATAGGTCATATTTATCATATTATTCAGCTCACACTGCTTTCTAATTTCTATTGTGATTTTTTTGGTCCATGTATTGTATGAAGCATAATGATTAATTTTCAAACATCTGGGAGTTTTCCAGTTATCTTTTTTTTAATTGATTTTTTTATTTAGTCCATTACAGTCAAAGAATATACTTTGAATCATTTCTACCACTTGAAATTTGTTGAGATTTGCTTTATGGTCTAGCATGTGGTCAGTGTTGGTACATGTTTCAGGTACACTTGAAATTAATTTGTTTTCTGTTGATGTTATGTGCAGGTTCTGTGTATGCCAATTAGGTGAATTCAGTCAATTGCATTGTTCAGATCTATATCCTTATAGATTTTTTTTTGTTGTTGCTTGTTTCATCAGGTACAAAGAGATATATTAGAGCCTCTCCTTATGATTGTGATTTTGTCTATTTTTCCTGTGAGTTCTGTTCATTTTTGCTTTACATATTTTGAAGCTATGCCATTAGGTTCATAAGAATTTAGGATAGTTGAGTCATCCTGATGGATTGGCACTTTAATCATTATAGAATATCTCTCTGATGCTAGAAATGCTTCTTACCTTAATCTCTACTTTCTCTTGGCCACTGTTTGCATAGTATATTTTTTTCTGTCCCTTCAGCTTCACTGTGCCCTCATTTTAGGTTGAACCATATGAGACTGCCACTTTTGTAAGTCAAAAAATGGTTGAAGGGCTTCCCTGGTGGAGCAGTGGTTGAGAGTCCACCTGCTGATGCAGGGGACACAGGTTCTTGCCCCGATCCGGGAAGATCCCACATGCCGCGGAGCGGCTGGGCCCGTGAGCCATGGCCACTGAGCCTGCGCGTCCGGAGCCTGTGCTCCGCAAAAGGAGAGGCCACAACGGTGAGAGGCCCGCGTACCGCAAGAAAAAAAAAAAAAAAAAGGTTGAATATTGGCCTTTTCATATGTTTCAACTTAATATTTAAGGCAAGTCTCTTGTAAGACACATATATTTTTTAAAAATCTAGTCCAAAAATCTATGTCTTTTAAATGGAGTATTTATTCCATGCCCCGTATGTCTCTTACTTCTTTTCAGTATTTTCCTTTTTTACATTTAATTGGAGTATTTTGTTATTTGGCTGACACATTTGGTTGTATATTTTCCATCCTTACTATTTGTTTGCTATTTTTCCTACCTGTTTTGTGTTCCTTTTTCTTTTGCAATAATAAAATACATTTCATTATTCCATTTACCCATTATCTTGTCAGTTTGACATTCTTTTACTATTACTTTAGAGATTGCCTTAGATTATTTAACTTATTAGAGTCTAATAGAAAGTAGTCCTTTTGTAAATTCTTAGGCAGTGCTAGCCACTTAGAACACAAACTCCATTTACTCCTTTTTGTGTTATTGTCATGCACTGCAAGTCTCTATGTATGTGAAACTTCATATTACATTATCTTATGTCGATATTCATTTAGACTTACCCACACATTTACCCTTTTTGTTGTTCTTCATTCTTTCCTGCATGTCCTTTTTTCCCCATCTGGGATCATTTTACTTCTGCCTGAAGAACACACTTTAGTGGTATTTTTAGTTCTGGTCTACTGGTGCTGAATTCTCTTGGTTCTTGTCTGTGTAGAAATAATTTTATTTTGCCTACACTTTTGGAAGATTTTTTCCACTGGGTATAGAATTCTAGGTTTTATTATTATTATTTTAGCAGTTTGAAGAAATCATTGCATTTTTTTCTGGTTTTCATCTTATTATTCTGCTTTTGAAGGTATGCATCTTTTTATTCTGAGCACTTTTAAGAATATTCTCGTTTTCTTTGGTGTTTAGAGATTCACTATGATGTTCCTAGGTGTGATTTTCTTCGTATTTATCCTGCTTGGACTTTTAGCACTTCCTGAATCTCTAGCTTGATGTCTTGTCATTGTTGGAACATTCTTGGTCATTATTTCTTTAAATACCACTACTTCTCTATTCTTCTCTCTTCCCCCTTCCAGGGCTTCAATTATATGCATATTTGGATGTATATTTAAACATTCCACCATATCCCATATGTGTCTTGTTTTCAGTATTTTTGTTTATTTGTTTTGGACTTCAGACTGGATATTTTCTAATGACTTAAGTACAATTTAACTAATCCTCTTCAGCTGTTTCAATCTGCTATTGCATAATCTTTTGAACTCTTAATACCATGAATTACATAATTTTTCAGTTTTAGAATTTCTGTTTGATTTTTAAATATAGATTATAGTTCTCAACTAAAATTCTCCATCCTGTTCTTTCTTTTTCTGAACATAATCAGAGTTATTTGAAAGTTAGTGTCTCATAACTCTAATATCTAGGCTCTCTGTGGGTTTGTTTTTCCTGTCCATTTTTCTTGTCTGTTTCTTCTCTTGACCCTGTGACTTGGTACACCTAGTATTTTTGATTCAGTACTGGTAAGCTTATATTTATATTTGTGGAGGCTTTGGATGATGTCACCTTCTTCTGTAGAGGATTCACCCTGTCCTCTGGCAAGCAGCTAGCGTAGGGGCCACTGGTCTACTTCAGTTCAATCAAAGGCTGAATGACCTGAGGCCTGGTTTCAGTCTTTCTAAGAGTCAGTCTTGCTCTGGTTAATCTTTCAGACAGTAGCCCTCCATGGGCCCCAGCTGAGAACCTGGGGTAATTCTTGGGTCCTTCATCCTTGGAAAACCCTAAATTCAGATTTTTGTCTCCCAGGGACCATGGAACTTTTCAGCCACCTTTTGCTTGGCTTCTTAGCTCCTTACCCTACATAGCTAAGACTTGGCAAATATCTCAAGGAGAAAAATGCCAACTGCCAGGCTCACTTCTCAGTGCCTCCATTGTCTCTTAGATCTGACTCCTCAAATCCTGGCTGCCTTGGAAGCCCAGAACTGTGGCTTTTATTTTTCTGCTCTGTGAGATTAGCCTAAACTCTGCTGGCTTCTCTGCTTCTTTGTGGGTAACCTCTGCCAGGTCCCTCAGCTTCTCACCCAAGGGGCGAGAAGACATCCCAAGGGGAAAAGTGATGAACAAATGGTCATATCTTTCAAAGGGCTTTCTTTTTTTCTCCAAAATCTTGGCCCCTTGAATATTGACTGTCTTGGGAGTCCTACAGTGGTTCAAAGAGATTTTTTTTTTAATTTATCCAGCTTTTCCAGTTGATCTCAATGAAAACTGTAATCTGACACAAGCTATTCCATCATAGCCCAAAGTGGATCCCTACCTTTTCATCTTTTAAAACCTTGTTTTAATAATTTTCAAGTTAATTGAAACTATTGTTTACCCTGATCCCATTTTGCTGTTCTATGAGGGCATAAACAAATAAATCATACTTTCATACACTTTTTGCTGAGTTGTCTTAGGCTTATCTCCCCAATCACATTCTAATAAATGAACTTTACAATTTTATTGCGTTTATATTTTATAAACTGACAACCTAAGCATTATCTTCTTTGAACCTCACCCCAATCCTATAAATAGAAAGAGTTTTTTTCCTATTTTGAAAATCATGACGTGGAATCTCATTAAAATTCATTAAGCAAAGAAGTTAAATGAATTCTTGAATGAATGTTGCTAATTAAACAGAGGAATCTTAAGTAAAATTTAGTTATCCTAGCTCAAAGCCTAGCAGCCATTCGTGCTTCTTTTTTGTTGTATGCTCCCTGAAGCCAGAACTTCTTCTGAATATTCCATCGGGCTCACCAAAGATCTGAGTGCACAGCAGATGCTCTGGGAATGCTTGCTGAATTGATTTATATTGTGTTGCAGCAGCTGATCAGAGGTGGAGGCTCCCAGCCTGACACTGGCCCTTAACTATTGCATCAGATTGTATTTTAAAAGGAACAGAGAATAATAAATTTTGGTGCCAAAAGAAACCCACAGGAATTTATGAGAAATACAACATAAATTCACTGAAACTCTGACTCAGTATCTTATTCTCCTCTGTCTTTTATTTAGGCACATCTGGGTATAACTAAATCAGACAAATCTGCCCCTCTCAGACAGGCAGCAAACCCAGCAAAAAATCCCCACTAAAACTGAAAAGTAAAGCAAACTGACATCATTTAACAGTTAATGGGGACTGTTATGGTCTAAAGTGACAGGCATATAAATTGAAGCCATTTCTCAAATAAGTCATTCAAAATTTGAGGAGTGGGGAAAATACAACCTTTATTTTCAAAGTCAATTCTGAAGCATTTGAAAAGAAAAGAGCAGTGAAACATTGCTGAAAAAGTCAGGAAGGACTACAGATGTTTTGAAACAGATTACTGGTGAGCTTGTCAAAATTTGGAAAAGGATAGCATCCCCTCATTCTGAGTCACAGCAGGATTCAACAAGGCTTTGTGAGTTACCAAGCTGGGCGTAACTCAACTCTTTTTTAAAAAATTTTATTTATTTATTTATATTTTGGCTGCGTTGAGTCTTTGTTGCTGCACACAGGCTTTCTCTAATTGTGGCGAGCAGGGGCTACTCTTCGTCATGATGCGCGGGCTTCTCATTGTGGTGGCTTCTCTTGTTGCAGAGCACGGGCTGTAGGCATGTGGGCTTCAGTAGTTGTAGCATGAGTGCTCAGTAGTTGTGGCATGAGGGCTCGGTAGTTGTGGCTCACGGGCCTCAGAGCACAGGCTCAGTAGTTGTGGTGCATAGGCTCAGTTGCTCCGCAGCATGTGGGATCTTCCCAGACCAGGGCTCGAACCCGTGTCCCCTACATTGGCAGGTGGACTCTTAACCACTGCGCCACTAGGGAAGTCCCAGTAACTCAACTCTTGACAGAGTTTGGGGAAAATATTTTTCATTTGTTTAAAATTAGAAATGTGATTTCTGTTACTTGTTCACTCAATGAAAATCTCCAAACTCCTGTATCAAATTTAGCCTAATTTACATCTGTCCCCGGCACAGAAACTGCAATCCATGAAGACTGAAATTGTCAACATTGGTTATGTTGGGCTGTTGGGTAGAGAGTCAAATTTGCTGGATTTAAAAAATTATTTTAATCAACTTTATTGAGGTATTATTTATATATACATGTATATATACATGTGTATATGTGTGTATATAGTAAAATGAACCCATTTAAAGTGTACAGTGCAAAGAGTTTTAACAAATGTATACATCCATGTAAACAACATCAAAACAACACTTTGGCCTGACTTCCCTATCTGGCTCCCTCAGGCATGGTCCAGAGCAGCTCCCCAGTCATGCCCACAGCAGTGGGGCCCTGCACTGTACCCCGAGAAGAACCTCCAGGCTCCAGTTTACCCAGTGACACTTCAGATGCGATCATGGACCTGCTGGTGCAGTCAGTGACCAAGAGCAGTCTTCGTGCCTTAGCTGCTCTGGAAGGCAAGCGTTCCCGTGGCAACCGCAAGTCTTTGAGACAGACGTTGAAGAGTGGGCTCGCAGAGGACCTAGTACAAGCACTAGCACTGAGCAAGGATCCTGGCCTGGAAGTGTGAAGGTGCTGCCTCCACGATACCTATCTGGGCCCCAGCCTGCAGTGCAGGAGACTGTGGTGAGGAGGCACCAGAGGAGAATTCTGGGCCTCTTCCCAACTCGAGGGCCACTCTGTGCCCACGGCCAATGCCATGAGCAGTATTAGCTGTGTGTGCCTGTGTGAGTGTGCGTGTGCAAGTAGGAGCTCCCTGGACACGTGGAGCATAATAATGTTTTCCTAGCCAAAAAAAAAAATACTTTCTTCACCCCCAAAAGTATACTTGTGCCATCTTCCAATCAGAGTGATTGACAGCCAGCCCCAGGCAACCACTGATCAGCTTTTTGTCACTATAGCATAGATTTGTTGTTTCTAGAATTTCTAGAGTTTCAAACATGTGGAATCCTAAATATGTTTTCTTTTGTACCTGGCTTCTTTCACACAGCATAATTATTTTGAGATTCATCTATGTGGTTGCATGTATCAATAGCCATTCTCTTTTACTGTGAGTAATATTCCATTATATGTATGTCCCACAATTTATCCACTCACTAGTTTATGGACATTTTGGTTATATTTAGTTTTTGGCTTTTAGTAAGCTGCCAACAAACATTTCTGTATGAGTCTTTCATGGACATATGTTTTCATATCTCTTGGGTAAACTCCTAGGAGCAGAATTGCTGGGTCATATGATAAATGTCTGCTTAATAAAACTGTCAAAATTTTCTGAAAGGATTATATCATTTTACACTATCACCAACAATGCTCCACATCCTTCCAATTGTTAGAATTGTCAGTTTTTTAATGGGTAGGTGTGGGTATATAGTTATATCTCATTGTGGTTTTTTCATTTTCATTTTCCTGGTGGCTAATGATGTTGGGCATCTTTTCATGTGCTTATTGGCCATTAACACATCATCTTTGGTGAAGTGTCTTTTCTAACCTACTGAACATTTTTAGTTGGTTTTTCTGTTATTGTAGAATTCTAAGGGTTCTTCACAGATTCAGGATATAAGTCCTTTGTCAGATGTATGTGAAGTGAATATTTTACCCCAACCTGTGGCCTGTCTTTTCATTTATTTAAGAAATTTTCAAAGAGCAGAAGTTTTTAATTTTGATAAAGATCATTATGAACAGAATTGTGCCCCCCCTGAAATTCATATGCTGAAGCCCTAAGCCCCAAGTGGCTGTATTTGGAGATAGGACCTTTAAAGTGGTAATTAAGGTTAAATTATGTAATAAGGGTGGGGCCCTAATCCAATAGAGCTGGTGTCCTTATAGGAAGAGGAAGAGACAGAGAGATGCTCAGATATAGAGAGAAGGTCATGTGAGGATGCAGTGAAAAGGCAGCCATCTGCAAGCCAAGCAGAGAGGCCTCAGTAAAAACCAGCCTGCTGGCACCTTGATCTTAGACTCCTAGTCTTCAGAACTGTGAGAAAACCAATTTCTGATGTTTCAGCCACCCAGTCTGTGGTATTCTGTTGTGGAAGGCCTAGCAGACTAATACAAAGACCAAGTTATCAATTTTTTTTTTTTTTGGCTATGTTGGGTCTTCATTGCTGTGCACAGGCTTTCTCTAGTTGTGGCGAGTGGGGGCTACTCTTCGTTGTGGTGTGCGGACTTCTCATTGCAGTGGCTTCTCTTGTTGTGGAGCATGGGCTCTAGGTGTGCGGTCTTCAGTAGTTGCAGTATGTGGCCTCATTAGTTGAGGCACGCAGGCCCTAGAGCACATAGGCTTCAGTAGTTGCAGCGCATGGGCTCAGTAGTTGCAGCGTGTGGTCTCTAGGGTGCGCAGGCTTCAGTAGTTGTGGCACACGGGCTCAGTGATTATGGCTCGCGGGCTCTAGAGTGCAGGCTCAGTAGTTGTGGCACACGGGCTTAGTTGCTCCGCGACATGTGGGATCTTCCCGGACCAGGGATCGAACCTGTGTCCCCTGCACTGGCAGGCAGATTCTAACCACTGCACCACCAGGGAAGTCCCTATCAATTTTTTCTTTTGTGGTTTTTGCTTTTTCTTTCCTAGCTAAGAAATCCTTGCCTACCCCAAAGTCACAAAGATTTTCTCCCATGTATTTTATGTAGGTTTTATAGTTTTATCTTTTACCATTAGGTATTTTACCTATTTTGAGTTAATTTTTATGTGTAATGTTCAGTAGGGATTGAGGAGTTGTCTTCCCATATAATCATCTAGATATTCCAGCACGATGTTTTAACAGACTGTCCTTTCCTTTGTTGAACTATGTCAAAAATAATTGACCATCTATCTGAGTTATTTTTGACTCTTTATTCCGTTCCATTGATCTATATGACTACCTTGATGCCAGTACCACACTCTCTTGATAACTGTAGCTTTATAGTAAGTATTAAAATCAGGTAATATAAGTCCTCCAACTTTTTTTCCAGAATTGTTTCAGCCATCCTAAGTCTTTTGCATTTTCATGTAAATTTTAGAATAAGCTTCTCAATCTCAAAAAAAGGCCTTCTGGGATTTCATTGGGATTGCCTTGAATCTGTCGGCCAAAGTGGAGTGGATTAACATCTTAACAGTATTCTAAACCATGAACATAATACAGCTCTCCATTTATTTTGGCCTTATTAAATTTCTTCCAGAGATGTTTCATAGGTTTTAAAGTATAGGTCTTGCATATATTTTTGTCAGATTTATCCTTAAGTATTTCCTAAATGTATCCCTAAGTATTACTAAAGTAATACTACTTTCCAAAAAAGTATTATTTGATACTGCTGTAAATGGTGTTTTGTTAAATTTTGATTTCTAGTTGTTGTTGCTAGTAGAGAAAAGCAGTTGATTCTTGTGTATTGGCCTCGTCACCTTGCAAAAGTCACTTATTTATTCTGGTAGTTTTTTTAAAAAAGATTGCTTAGGATTTTCTATGCACAGATCATGTCATCTATGAGTGAAGACAGTTTTACTTCTTCCTTTCCAGTTCAGATGCCTTTTATTTCTTTTTCTCACCTTTTTGCCCTGAGTTGGATCTCTAGGACAATTTTGAGTAGTAGTGATAAAAGCAGACATTCATCTTGTTTCTCACATTAGAAGCAAAGTGTAGTCTTCCATAATTAACTGATCCTCTCTATCAAGTCAAGGAAGTTCCTTTCTATTCCTAGTTTATTGAGAATTTTTATCATAAATCGAATTTTCTCAGATAGTTTCTCTGTGTCTATTAAGATGGTTATATGGTTTTCATCCTTCATTTTACTAACATTGTGAATTTCATTAATTAATTTTTGAATATTAAAGCAACCTTGCATTCCTGGGGTAAGGCTTACTTTTACATTGTGTATATCCCTTAAAATATCACTAGTTCTATTTGCTTATATTTTTAAAGGATTTTTGAATATATGTTCATAAATGATACTGGTCTGTAGTTTTTCTTTTTCTGTGATGTCTTTGTATAGTTTTAGTGTCAGTGTATGATGGTCTCATGAAGAGTTGGGACATAAAGAGTTCTCTCCTTTTTTATGAAAGAGTTTGTTTAGAATTGGTATGATTGCTTTCTTAAATGTTGGTTGGAATTCACCAGTGAAGTCATCTGGATCTGGAATATTTTAATTTAGGGAAAAGCTTTTAAATTACTTATTCAGTTTCTTTGATGAAATATGTGTTGTGCTTGAGTTTCTGATTTCAGTTTCAATTTCAATTTTACTACTCAGTTGTTAGCAAAACCTATATGCAGAAGCAGAACTAAGAAACCACACAAATGACTTAATTAAACATTCATAAATTCAAGCAATTATTTCCTTTAAAAGCTAAATGGCCAAAGCAAACTTAAAAGGTGGTACTGGGGTAGAAAACATGAATTCCTGAATTAGTCAACCTTTCTCTCTGCCTCAGTCACTATCAAATCCTCTGATGTGGCATTCCGGTGTTTTCTGGAGAGACGCAGGGAGCCCAGCACATGGGTTGCTCATTGGGAAGTGGTAGATGATGATGGTGTGGTAGACTGGGATTTTATTCCCTGACTCTGTGTGTGTGTCCTTATGGTGACTGATCAGGAGATACAATATTTTTCCATATGCTTCCATATTTAATGTCTTGGTAAGCATAACTCTATTCACTGCTTTTTGCTCTGTGTGTTTATCAATTTAGGAATAAATAGCCAAAGCATTTTATTTTCTCACGTTCTTTCACATGTACAACTCATATCAGTCAAAGTAGGTCACAGTAGGTAAACCAAACAATGCTAAGGATGACGTATCATTCACAAGTTCAAGGAACATATTCTTCACATATATAAGATTATTTGGGTTTTTATTTCTTCTTGAGTAAGCTGTGTCTTTAAGCAATTGGCCATTTAATCCAAGTTGTTGATTTTATTAGCATAAAGTTTTTCATTACATTCCCTTACTATGCTGTTATCCTCTCTAGAATCTGTAGTTATGCCTTCTCTTTCATTCATTATGTTAGTAATTTGTATCCTTCCTCTCTCTCTCTCTCTCTCTCTCTCTCTCTCTCTCATGAATCTTGTCACAAGTTTCTCAATTTATTGATCTTTTCAAAAGTCAGCTCTTGGTTTTGTTGGATTTCTCAATTATTTTTCCGTTTCCTATTTCTGTTCCTTATTATTATCTTTTCACTTACTTTGGGTGTAATTTGCTTGTTTTTTCCTAGTGTTTTTAAGAATGAAGCTTACAATATTGATAAAACACATTTCTAAAATAAACATTTAAAGCCAGAATTTTTCATTAAGCAGTGTCCCAGAAATTTTATGTTGTTTTCATTTTCACTGAGTTAAAATATTTTTTTAAATATCCCTTGTGATTTACTCTCTGAATCAAGAGTTATTTCAAATGCCATGTATTTGGAATTTTAGGTACCTGTCTGTTATTGATTGGTGGTTTAATTCCATTTTGATCAGAAAGCATACTTTGTTTTCAGTCCTTCAAAATACATTGAGACTTTTTTATGGTACAGAAAATGGTCTATCTGAATACATATTCTATGTGCACTTGAAAAAAAGAGTGCATTCTGTTGTCAAGTAGACGTTCAATAAATGTCAATTAGGTCAAATTGGCTGGAAGTGCTGTTCAAGTCTTTTCTATCCTTACTGATTTTCTGATTACTTGTTCTATTGAGAGAGGAGTATTGAAATCTCCAAAAATAATTGTGGATCTGTCTATTTATCTTTGCAATTCTGTAAGTTTTACTTGACACATTCTAAAGCTGTATTAGTAGAAGTATGCATATTTGGGATTTTGTGTCTTCTTGACGAACTGTGTTTTATTATAATTACATATTCATTTTTTTAACGTCTTTATTGAAGTATAATTGCTTTACAATGGTGGGTTAGTTTCTGCCTTATAACAAAGTGAATCAGCTATACATATGCATATATCCCCATATCTCCTCCCTCTTGAGTCTCCCTCCTACCTTCCCTATCCCACCCCTATAGGTGGTCACAAAGCACCGAGCTGATCTCCCTGTGCTGTGTGGCTGCTTCCCACTAGCTATCTAGTTTACATTTGGTAGTGTATATATGTCCAGGCCACTATCACACTTCGTTCCAGCTTACCCTTCCCCTTCCCTGTGTCCTCAAGTCCATTCTCTACATCTGCGTCTTTATTCCTGTCCTGCCCATAGGTTCTTCAGAATCATTTTTTTTTTAGATTCCATATATATGTGTTAGCATACGGTATTTGTTTTTCTCTTTCTGACTTACCTCACTCTGTATGACAGACTCTAGGTCCATCCACCTCACTACAAATAACTCAATTTCATTTCTTTTTATGGCTGAGTAATATTCCATTGTATATATGTGCCACATCTTCCTTATCAATTCATCTGTCGATGGACACTTAGGTTGATTCCATATCCTGGCTATTGTAAATAGTGCTGCAGTGAACATTGTGGTACATGACTCTTTTTGAATTATGGCCTTCTCAGGGTATATACCCAGTAGGAGATTAATCCTTTGTCAGTTGCTTCATTTGCAAATATTTTCTCCCATTCTGAGGGTTCGCGTTCGTCTCGTTTATGGTTTCCTTTGCTGTGCAAAAGCTTTTAAGTTTCATTAGGTCCCATTTGTATGTTTTTGTTTTTATTTCCATTTCTCTAGGAGATGGGTCAAAAAGGATCTTGCTGTGATTTACGTCAAAGAGTGTTCTTCCTGTGTTTTCCTCTAAGAGTATTATAGTGTCTGGCCTTACATTTAGGTCTTTAACCATTTTTAGTTTATTTTGGTGTATGGTGTTAGGGTATGTTCTAATTTCATTCTTTTACATGTAACTGTCCAGTTTTCCCAGCGTCACTTATTGAAGAGGCTATCTTTTCTCCATTGTATATTCTTGCCTTCTTTATCAAAAATAAGGTGACCATAGGTGCATGGGTTTATCTCTGGGCTTTCTATCCTGTTCCATTGATCTATATTTCTGTTTTTGTGCCAGTACCATACTGTCTTGATTACTGCAGCTTTGTAGTATAGTCTGAAG
>NC_041224.1:60973958-60976134 GCF_002837175.3 Physeter macrocephalus
TTCTTCTCTGATTGCTGTGGCTAAAACTTCCAAAACTATGTTGAATAATAGTGGTGAGTGTGGACAACCTTGTCTTGTTCCTGATCATAGAGGAAATAGTTTCAGTTTTTCACCATTGAGAATGATGTTGGCTATGGGTTTGTCATATATGGCCTTTATTATATTGAGGTAAGTTCCCTCTATGCCTACTTTCTGGAGGGTTTTTATCATAAATGGGTGTTGAATTTTGTCAGAAGCTTTTTCTGCATCTGTTGAGATGATCATATGGTTTATCTCCTTCATTTTTTAGTATAGTTTATCACAATGATTGATTTGCATATATTGAAGAATCCTTTCATTCCTGGGATAAACTGCACTTGATCATGGTGTATGATCCTTTTAATGTGCTGTTGGATTCTGTTTGCTAGTATTATGTTGAGGATTTTTGCATCTATGTTCATCAGCCCCCAGTGGCTAAGCTTGGTTCAGTGGGTGGTGTAGGCTTCCTGGTGGAGGGGACTGGTGCCTGTGTTCTGGTGGATGAGGCTGGATCTTGTGTCTCTGGTAGGCAGGACTGAGTCCAGTGATGTGTTTTGGGGTGTCTGTGACCTTATGATTTTAGGCAGCCTCTCTGCTAATGGGTGGGTTTTTTTTCCTGCCTTGCTAGTTGTTTGGCCTAGGGTGTCGAAGCCATCTGGTCCTGGGCTTTTGCTTGTTGGAAGATTTTTAATCACAGTCACAATTTCAGTGCTTGTGATTGGTCGTTTTTATTTTCTGTTTCTTCCGGGTTCAGTCTCGGAAGGTTGTGCCTCTCTAAGGAGATCTCTGGGAGATCTTTCGCCATTTGATATTACATGGAGCTGGGAGGTCTCTGGTGGACCAGTGTCCTGAACTCAGCTCTCCCACCTCAGAGGCACAGGCCTGACACCCGGCCGGAGCACCAAGACCCTGTCAACGACACGACTCAGAAGAAAAGGGAGGAAAAAAAAGAAAGAAAGAAAAAATAAATAAAATAAAAGTTATTAAAATGAAAAATTTAAAAATTATTAAAAATAAAAATTAAAACGTAATATGATCTTTGCTATTGTTTCCTTCATTTCTTTTTCATTTATTTCAGATCTAATCTTTATGCTTGCTTTCCTTCTGCTAACTTTGGGGGGGG
Organism: Physeter macrocephalus; assembly: GCF_002837175.3. Classification (NCBI taxonomy): domain Eukaryota; kingdom Metazoa; phylum Chordata; class Mammalia; order Artiodactyla; family Physeteridae; genus Physeter; species Physeter macrocephalus. Next base: position 60,975,100 of record NC_041224.1, read on the forward strand.
GGGTTTGTTCTTCTTTCTCTAATTGCTTTAGGTGTAAGGTTAGGCTGTTTATTTGAGTTGTTTCTTGCTTCTTGAGAGAGGATTGTATTGCTATAAACTGCCCTCTTAGTACTGCTTTTGCTGCATCCCATAGGTTTTGGGTCATTGTGTTTTAACTGTCATCTGTTTCTAGGTATTGTTTGATTTCCTCTTTGATTTCTTCAGTGATCTCTTGGTTATTTAGTAGTGTATTGTTTAGCCTCCATGTCTTTGTATTTTTTACAAATTTTTTCCTGTAATTGAAATCTAGTCTCGTAGCATTGTGGCTGGAAAAGATACTTGATACAATTTCAATTTTCTTAAATTTACCAAGGCTTGATATGGGACCCAAGATATGATCTATCCTGGAGAATGTTCCATGAGCACTTGAAAAGAAAGTGTATTCTTCTGTTGTTTGGATGGAATGTCCTGTAAATATCAATTAAGTCCATTTTGTTTAATGTGTCACTTAAAGCTTGTGTTTCCTTATTTATTTTCATTTTGGATGTTCTGTCCATTGGTGAAAGTGGGGTGTTAAAGTCCCCTACTATGATTGTGTTACTGTCAATTTCCCCTTTTATGGCTGTTAGTATTTGCCTTATGTATTGAGGCGTTCCTCTGCTGGGTTCATAAATATTTACAATTGTTATATCTTCTTCTTGGATTGGTCCCTTGATCATCATGTAGTGTCCTTCTTTGTTTCTTGTAATAGTCTTTATTTTAAAGTCTATTTTGTCTGATATGAGAATTGCTACTCCAGCTTTCTTTTGATTTCCATTTGCGTGGAATATCTTTTTTCATCCCCTCACTTTCAGTCTGTATGTGTCCCTAGGTCAGAAGTCAGTCTCTTGTAGACAGCATATATACAAGTCTTGTTTTTGTATCCATTCAGCCAGTCTATGTCTTTTGGTTGGAGCATTTAGTCCATTTACATTTAAGGTAGTTATCGATATGTATGATCCTATTACCATTTTCTTAATTGTTTTGGGTTTGTTATTGTAGGTCTTTTCCTTCTCT